>NW_026861093.1:0-262164 GCF_026571515.1 Ruditapes philippinarum
AATAAAAAATTAAAAAAGAACTAATTACAGGCCCCATTATGTCCCCAAAAATTTGATTTGAAGGGGTTTTCCTTTTACTGTTTCCCAAAACACATACCGTTTGCTAATATACTTTAAAACAAATTTTTTTGCATTTTTTGGTTCTGTTGGAAATTGTTCTAAACACTTTTTTCCTTTTGGATATAAAAGGGCATTTTCTTTTGCACTTTTAGTTCTGTTTAAAATTGTTAAAACCCATACTAGAAATGAAAAAAAAAATTTTTAATTCCCCGGGGTAAATAAAAATTTTAAAAAAAAAATATATTTTTTTTTTACATGATGCTACCTTTATGACACATAGATTTATGTTTATTAATATGGATTCTGGGGCATTAGTCCCTTTAAAAATAATTACTTGTCACCCCACCACCCTTCAGGTACCGGAAATATTTCCCGGGGACGTTTCCCAGCCTCACGTTGAAGTTCATTGAAACGTTCCCTCTGTGGTTAAAACGAAATAGCATTTTTAAGACTTTAAATAGGACGGACCCAAACTGCTAACTAGCCTTTGCCACGGGTATAGATCCAGCCCAGCTTTGCACTTTTCTGCCCTCGGGACAGGGCTCATACTGTTGGAGACTTTTTTGGTATTTAATTAACCGAATACTTTATCATATTATTATTAATAAGTGATAAGCTATCATTTTTTAAAATTTATTTTTGAATTATCAAAATATGATTTAAAAACCCAGTGAACAAGATGTACAAGGCCCATAATTACTAGATTTTTTTCAAAAAACAATATTTTGAATTAATAAAGTAATAAGTAATTGTCTGGTCGGCTGCTTTGATTTTCAAGGAAGGTAATGTAACCTCTGCAGAGCAACCCTCTATAAAGCAGTTTTTCTCTTTACAACAACTGCCCAATAGCTTCTAAAAGTAAAACATCACAATAAAATCAACATCTATAGAGCAAAACCACTAAACAACAACAAATGTTTGTCTGCAAGCGGGTTTGCCCTGCATGGGTTGTACTGTATAAACTTACGGCAACCATTAAATCCTAGTCGCCGGATGTTTCCCACATCCACTAAACACCACTAACCCACCTCCGTCCTCCTGTTGACAAATAGAAGTAAAATACACGTAAAAACTTAAATCAGAGCTTTTCCGTGTGTATTGTGTTTTGTTTTGTGTTTTTGTTGTTGTTTTTTTGGGGGTGGGGGGGGCGATCGTCAGATTACCTGACCATATCTTTAAACCCATATTTAAAAAAAAGTTAAAACAACATTGGGGTTTTTTTAAAACATTCCCCCAAATGAATATGATTAATAATGATTATAAACGTTTCTGCAAAGAAGAGGATTTTTTGCAGAGAATTTTCTTAAACTTTGCATGAAAAAAGAAAAATCAAATCAAAATTAAAACATTTTATTTTTGCTCTTTTCATGCTTTAATCGACATTTTCTCAAAATGCGTTTTATAAATTCAAATAAAAATTATCAATAGGTAAATGTACGCGAGATGGAAAAGTATTTCAGTCATAAAAAAGTTTTCAGTCTGCTCGCAGGCAGAAAGGATATGAGGCAAATATGAAAAGGTCAAGGACTCGTGGAAATGAAGGAGACCTAAATATGTTGCGACAACAAATTAAACTGATAATTGACATTTCCAATTAAGCTGGGGAAAGTCCATATTATGTAATTTTAATAATAAAAACTAATACAATAATAAATTACCTGCAACATTCGATGACATGTTCTGAAACATCATCAATTGTCTTTATCATCTCTTCGCTGAATATCGACTGTAAAATATAAATGAGCCGCGTCACGACAACACCAACATAATGGGTTTGCGACCAGCATGGATCCAGACCAGCCTCAGATCAGGATCCATGCTGTTCGCTTACCAACTATGTAACAAGTAGAGAAACTGACAGCGAACAGCATGGATCCTGATCAGACTGCGCGGATGCGCAGGCTGGTCTGGATCCACGCTGGTCGCAAACGCAATATGTTGGTTTTGTCATGACGCGGCTCAAATGTGTAATAAACTAGGTTTGGTCGTAATTCTTAACTAACTTCCATACAATTCACTGTAATTAAGAGATAATGTTTTTTTTTGTAGAATTACAATCTGGTCATTCGAAAAAGAAACTTAAGAAGAAACCAATTCAATGACTGTAAATAAATTTAAAATTGTCGCCGAGGTACTTGACATACATGATAATTAAACAAAAGCTTGATTCCGTATTAAAAGATGCCACTATAAAAGACCGGCTGTATAAAGTTGAAATAAATATGATCAATATATGAATAAATTTTTCAACGAAATCTTATTTTCAACGTAGACAATACCACCAAAATGAAGACTTTAACCCTAAAATCTGCTGGATTTGTGTAATGGGTTTGTCCAGTTTTAAATTTGGAATATTCCATTCGGTCTTAAAGTGAATTCAGTATAAAAATTCAGAAACCGGGCGACCAACAGTCTAGAGCCTGACTACACAACCAGTTTTGATTCTATACAGATTAAGGGTTGAAAAAAACAACAGATATTTTTATTTAGATATCAAAATCTCTTTAAAAGGTGGAAATTAAAACTGGAAACAAGCAGTAAAACTGAAGTTCGCGAAACTCCGTAACAAAGAACGTCACTTTTTATCTCATACTTGGTAGATATATTTTTGGCCTAAAAATGATTCCATAAATTTATAAAATAATTAAAATATACTATTTACTTTGTAATCTTTGTAGCCATCAAATATCTCCTGATCACACTTTTCAAGTAAAGTAACGATTTCTGAATTTAAAAAAAATGTATTTTTATTATTGCTGGTTTTTAATGACAAAAAACATAATTAAGTCACATTTAAGAAATGTACGGTGTTCCGTTAGTGCCATCGCCTACAAAAGAAGAAATTTGAAACGCAAAACGTCGAAAACCAAGGAGCGAAGATTCTTGCATCCCCAACAGGGTTATTCCTACTGTTTTAAAACCGGTGCAAAAAAAACTCTGTCTTACACCCCCCATGTAAGGGCAAGGTCGCGTGCTTTTAAAAGGGCGTTTAAATTTACGCGCCCCCTTTTTTTGAATTAAAACGCCCTTTTTGGAATGACGCATTTTTTCCCTTATTTAAAGAAATTTAAAATTCCCTAAAGCTACTTTTAAAAAAAAATGCGTTATGAAATTTTCAAATTTTTTATAATTTTTGTTCCGAAAAAAAAATTTACATTTAAAAATGCAAGAAAAAAATTTAAACACCGGCTTTTGGTACGACGGGAAATATCTTAAACTCTCGGGTAAACCCGTTTTTGCGGAAACTCGGCAGAGCCTCGTTACCGCCGTAAACAGTTACCCTCGAGCTAGATATTCCGGTCTGTACCGGCAGCCGGTGTAAGATTCTTATACGAAAACACGAAGTAGTACAGTCCCTGGGGACCTTTTGTGTGCAAAAAAGGTCCATGGATGAATGTTATACCAATGTAAAGCTAAATGTTTGAAGTTTGCAAAAAAATTTGGGTAGACATGTCAAATAATGGTACGTTTCATTAAATCCAAGATGGCCGCCAAGATGGCCGCCAAATTATTGAAAAATGGCTAATACGCATTTTATCTGATAAAATTAGTCTTTTTGTATTTATTTAAGTAACAAGAGCTGTCGGTAGGACAGCAACGCTCGACTATTCTTAGTGCTTGATTGTAAAAAAAAATGCTTGATACAGTTACCTCCTCCTGTTTACAGGTTGGGGTAATGATGGTGAACAAGTGTGCAAAGTTTCAAAGCCATATGTCAATTGACTTTGAAAATATTTGAGGTATTACAAAAACTTTAACGTAAATTCTAAGTCTAAAAAGGGGCATAATTCTGTCAAAATGCTTGATACAGTTACCTCCTCCTGTTTACAGGTTGGGGTAATGATGGTGAACAAGTGTGCAAAGTTTCAAGCCATATGTCAATGGACTTTGAAAATATTTGAGGTATTACAAAAACTTTAACATAAATTTTAAGTCGAAAAAAGTGGCATAATTCTGTCAAAATGATTGATACAGTTACCTCCTCCTGCTAACGGGTTGGGGTAATGATGGTGAACAAGTGTGCAAAGTTTCAAAGCCACATGTCAATGGACTTTGAAAATATTTAAACTATTACAAAAACTTTAACATAAGTGGTTACGCCGACGCGGACGCCGACGCGGACGCCGACGCTCGGGTGACTACAATAGCTCTACTTATTCTTATCGAATAGTCGAGCTAAAATGATGTAAGAACTTCACATCCTATTGGATCAATATGAAAATGGAGGTATTTCCATTATTTTTTTCATATTCTCTGAATTTCATAGATAAATTTGCTAAAAAATGCATGAAAAAATTATCAAAAATTGATATGGGGCTGACATTTTTTCCTACCAGCTAAGGCATAGGGGTGTAAATGAATAATATCATACTAATACCACCCTTATTTTTTTATCCTTATTGTAAAAGAATTTAGATTCTGATATTCTTAAAGTGGGTGGGATAACGAAAATTAAGTCTCAGTATTTTGTTAACTGGTTTGTTATGATAATTAAAACTATGAATAGTCAACATGTATTGCACTTTGGCATGTACCTAAAGTTATAAGTAATTAAGAAACTTAGACTGATATTTTTTTTTATCAATATTCAACATGTTATGTTGCCATGGCAACGGAGTAATAAAATGAAAGGCACACCTGAAACGTATGACACTTTCAACTTTTAGCATTTTAAGCATGTTGATAAGAATGACACAAACTTAAAGATGAATAATCTGTACACAATGCCATGGTAACAAAATGGGGAAAAATGTAACATTAAAAGAAGTCACATTTAATTCTAGCAAATTATCAACACAGATAACAGCCGATATTTTGAAATTAGATGAATAAATTTATTTCAAGAATTTACATCATGCATTTGATTTTTTCAAACTGCTATACATAGAAAAAGGTCATGTAAAATGTGCATGTTGTTATGTTTGGAAAGGATAATTAATGGTGATAATAATAAGTAAAAGGCAGTCTTAAGGTAGAAATGTATATAAACATTATCAAATGTTTGAAACTGTACATAGGGTAAACATTTAAGACTTTGTAGCTAAAACGAGAAATATGTAGGTCACTGGTTCAAATTCTAGGTCAACCAATATCAAATTTTAATGACAATCGAATTTATTGTTGAGTTCAAACTTTTTGGTTGTAGCTTGTATTATGAAACTCGAATTACATTCGATAAAATTCTAGGTCAATTGATCTCAGTGTATAATTCTGCATCTGAAATTTTACAATCAAAATACAAAGAGGTCACTAGTACAGATTAAGGTCAGCTGGCATGTCATATTGTATCAAATTTCTTTAGCTTAAAAAAAAGAAAGTAGGTCACGAGGTCTTAAATTCTATGTCACCTTATACCAGTGGGGCCATGATTTGAACATTCAAAGAAGAACACGAGACAAGTCTTCCAACCAAATGATCTTGCATTGTGGTTTCTGACATAAAGAGTTTTTTTATATAAAAATCTACACCTAGGCAGGGCCATATTTATGCTCCCCGAAAAATTTCGGCGGAGCATCTAGTCACCGGGCGTGTGTCCAAAACCTGGTCGGGGAGCATCACCCGGTTCAACCGGCTCTTGTTTTAATCCAGACTCATGATCATTATTTGATGCCTGCAAACTTAGCACTTTACGGAGAGTGTCGGATGTGAAGTCCAGGCGTCTCTTGTTCCACAGACAACAATTGATCTCGGACATTGAGTTTTACGGTCATTTGTCTGTCAAAAAAAGTTAGTACCGTAGCTTAGTAGAAATTGGTCATTACTCTTCTGTTTATTTATCCATAAAAGTCAGATAGTTTAACCGACCTTCAAGCTATCAACAAAGAAGTGTTGAAATTGGCGTATAACCAAGGCCCGGCCCTATCATTATTTGAAGAAACATGGTAAAAGTCTTCTAGAAATTGTTTCATAATTATGCTCTAAACAATGGGGTTAAAGGGATGATTTTTATAAAGGATTTTATATATAAGTTAGACTATGTGAATCAATTGACCCTTGGGAAAGGTAATTATAATCAAACGGATCATGACTTAACCAAGCTTAGTAGTTGTGTATTATATTGTGACATAAATTGATATGGTCATAGAATGAATGCTTCACACTTAAATATCAAAGCATTTTATTTATGGAGAAGAAAGTTTTCAAAGCCTTTTCTTTATAACACAAAGTAAAATGACTCCTGGGGTTAGGTCAACTTTGACCAGATTGTCAAGATTTGAAAAATAAATTAAGGTCTTTTTGACAATGCTTTTAACCCTAAATCTACGGTCTGGGCATTTGGTTTTGGAAAAAAAATATGATTTAAAAAAAAATTCCTATGTGGTCCATATGAAATAAGTTGACCCTAAGGGTGGGTTAAATTTTCATTTGAATAAATTTTGTACTGGTCTATATAAGGCTACAACAGAAGTAATTAGCTATAGGCATCGGTGTGGGAGAAGTTTTTCTTTTTAGCTTTACCTATATGTAAAATGAAGTGACCCGTGGCATAAATGAATTTGACCACAAGGTCGTGATTTAAGCAAATTTAATGGTATTCTATACTAAGTCCTGCAGTTATGGAGAAGAATATTTTCATGTTTTTCCTATATTTACACTGTTACTCAAGGGCTTCGCAAGGAACATGAATGTGTACTTCTTGACCTTTTACCAACCATGACCTTGATGTTGTGTCATGCATATCATAAGCACATAGTCTCACGATGGTGATTATTTGTGCCAAGTTATTTAAAATCTTCCATAAAGTCAAAAAGTTACGGAGAACATATAACCTTGACCTTGGTTGCAGCAACCTGGATGTTGAGGTCTGTAGATTGTGTTGTGGTGGGGATCATTTGTGCTAGGTATTTTTAAAACCCTTGAATTGTCAATAAGTTATAAAGCGGACATGAAAAAAAGATGTTTTTACATTGGACCGTTGAATGTGACCCTGACCTTCAGGGTTGTGACTTGATTATTGTGCTCTGCCAATAGCGTCATAATGTTGATCATTTCTGCCAAGTTATCTTAAAAACATTTCAGAGGTTTAAAAGTTAGAGACAGACATGAAATGTAGACTTCTAACATATGACCTGTAAGTGTGACCCTAACCTTTGGGGTAGCAATTCAATTTTTGCGATCTACACATCATCTCATAATGGTGATCAATTGTGCCAAGCTATTTAAACAAAATTTTATATGTTTAAAAGTTATGGAGGGGACACGAAATGTAGATTTTTATACATTTGACCTTGACCTTTGATGTAGAAACCCAATTTTTGCGTTCTGCACATGTTCTTATACTGGTAATCAATTGTGCCAAGATATTTTTTTTTTTAAATTCAGCGGTTAAAATGTTGGAGCGGACACGAAATGTAGACATTTTAACATTTGACCTTGAAGTGTGACCTTGACCTTTTGGGTAGCAACCCAATTAATGCGCACTGCACATCGTGTCAAAATGGTGATCCGTTGTGTCAAGTAATTTCAAAACTTTTCAGCGCTAAAAAAGTTATGGAGCGGACATGAACTGTAAACTTTTTATTATTAAATGAAGACTTTTAACATTTGACCTTAAAGTGTGACATTGACCTTCGGGGTAGCAACCAAATTATTGCGCTCTGCATATTTTCTCATTATGGTGATCACTTGTGCCAAGTTATTTAAAAAAAAATTCAGGGGTTAAAAAATTATGGAGCGGACACAAAAGTGTAACGGACGGACGGACTGACAGACAGAGGCCATTCCTATAATCCCCTTTCCGCTACGCGGAAGGTGATTAACAATGTTGGTTTAGTCCCATCTGAAAAAGCAATACATATAAAAGCTCAAGATCTTTTATTTATTTCTTGGAATATTTGAAAACATTACGCATTGTCAGTTCTATTTTTAACTTCTGTGACTAAGATATTCAATAATCCGATTTGTGCAAAAAACAACAACAAAACAAAATTTCTGTCAAATTTTATCAAATATAGCCTATTTTCACGTCACATCAACACTTTAAAAGGCTTTGTGGCGACTTTCCTGCTTTACTGAGGAAGAACTTAATATGTTTCCCTCCATGCATTATTTAATGATATTGACACCTTCTGGTCATCTATAAAAGAAAGTGAAATTTGGCTTATTCAAATAAAGAAAACATTAAAATTGTTTGTAAAATAAAGAATTCAAAGTCATATGTTCATCCTGATTCCAAATTCAAATACGTCCTGAACTTTATCTTAATTTGGAACACACTAGTGTTCATGTGCATTACATGCTACCGGACAATTTGAGAAATGTTGTTTTTCCTCCAATTCCAATTCTCCAATTACATTTTAAGACTACACTTTTATAATGACTTATTTAAAACAGAAAGCTTATATGAATTTTGGATACGTTCAGCCGCGGGTTATTCCACATGATTTATTGATATCTATTGATGATTAGAAAATAATGAAACTGTAACAGTTGATATGATTACCAATGTCTTTGAGATTTTATTTGAATGCTTACCTGTATATCAGTTATAGCTTATTACTACGTGACGACAATTTATACTTTTTTATGTGAGTGGAACAAAAATCGCTCCCAAAGTTTTACAAACACATATTTTTCTTATAACTGGTAAAACACGGTCGGAAACAAAAGCAAAATCTATCATTACACCAAATTTATTAAGTGCCTTTCTGATATATATAACATGTTCAAATGCGTTAAAATCAACAAATTTATATCATAGTTATAAACAAGAGAATACTTGACATTAAATGAAATTTACTAGTATGTAAAACTATTTGCATATAAACATACCATTAAATTCTTTTCAACGTGATTTATAATAATATTATGAAACAGACCGCCATCTACTTAAATAGTCACATTTTCTAAAGAACGAAATGAGGCTGCAGTAACAAAACTCATATTGTTTACATATCGGAATTACTTATATTGTATAATTAATTTCAGACTTTTAAGTTTTAGTTTTGTGTACATTCTTCTGTAGCTTGTTCTTAAAGTGACATTATGCCCATTCAAGGGTACAGGTGAGAGTCCAAGTAAGCTTTTATATAGCCATATTTCCTTTTAATTTGATAATTAACTTCGTCTAAACAATAAATAACCCCCGGAACCACACAGAATTTCTGTAAAGATAAATTAGAATTTACCTGTTACGTTCAGTTTATAAAAAGAATGGGCAACCTTTTTATATTTTAGGCAGTTTTAAAAAAATTTTATCCTTAACATTTTCCAATATAAACTGTTGGTCAAACACCATTTTAACAATCAATCATTTGAAATAAAAAGCCCATTCAGCTCATCTTAACTAAAAAAATATGAGCATAATGTCACTTTAATGTATACTGGAGTTTGTCCCTACTGTATCCGATTTTCAATAGGTGAAACAATGGAGATTCTATACAACGTTTTAATTTTCAGTTTTAAAGTAATAGTGACCTTTGACCTTGTGACCCCAAAATCAACAGGGGTCTTCTACCTTATATGGACAATCATCCTATGAAGTTTGAATATTATGGGCCAAATGGAACTTAAGATATGCTCCGGAAACTGTTTTCAGTTTTAAGGTAATAGTGACCTTGACCTTTAACCTTGTGACCCCAAAATCAATAGGGGTCTTCTACCCAATATTGACAACCATCCTTTGAAGTTTGAATATTGTGGGCCAAATGGAACTTAAGTTATGCTCCGGAAACCAAATTGCGGACGAACGGACGGACACATGTAGGTATAACACAATATGCCCGAAATTTTTTCGAGCATATAAAAATGAGTGACAGGATCTTTCAGTAAATGGCTGCTATGAAGTCATTGGATAATATGGAAACTAAGCAATAAACAAAACTTATTTTGCAATTTGAGGTTTGCGACAATTAAGTTACATGTATGTGTTCATTATAAGTAAAAGCAGAATCAACCCAGTAGCAAGTTGCATAAAGTTTCTTATTTTACTAAGGCAACAATGGCTTGCCCCCGAATGGAACAACAAATTCTGAAAAAAATCAATAGTAAGTATTTAGTCTGAACTGGGATATACAAAGTTATCTTCTGTCGCAGGTCTGGCTCATTAACAGTTATGCCATGCCTAAATTAAGTTTCAATTCGACAAGTAGTAAGTACTCGTAAGAACATTCCAGCAGGTTTTTATTTGTTGAATATATATAAAGTGATCAGCTGCCTCATTTGCATATATAGTTATGTTCTCTAATCATTTTTATGGATCCATTTCTTGCGCCACTTAGTTTATGTAATTAAAACTTTTATAAGAGCCGAAACCTGTCTAGCTAAGAACGACAATATTGCCTCAGATATGTTGGTGTCCGAAATACTGCCAACAATACTGGACAAATAGTGGCATGCCTACAGTATCTCTATCCTCCAATAATGTCAAACATTATCTCCCTGTAAAGGGCGATAGGTTTCCTAATGTTGAGATAGATACACCTGCAAGCGACCTAAAGCAGGGCTTCCACTAAGTTCCAAAGTTTGAAAGTCAGACACTGCACAAACTCTGATATTGGATGTCACATTTTATAGGTAAAGAAGGAAAAGTTATACATTTTGGAAGTCACAAGCCAAAATCAAGGAGTAACTGACTCCCAAACTTCCATTAATGGAAGCCCTGGCGAAGATTTCATCACTTACTAATGATGTATTTAATGGAGTATCTTTTTTTAAAAAACAGCACCCAGTGAACTTGATTTGAGTGGATTGACAAAACATTTATTTGAAAATGAATGTTATTTCTTTCAAATGCACAATTTGCTTGAAAAAAATGTAGAAGCTACATGAATATAACTGACTTTGTGAAAATAAATTCCATTTCCTGCAAATGCACAATTTTCATGAAATGAGTTTAGTAGATCTAGTAGCTATATGAATATCTAGCTGATATTCTAAATAATTTATATATACACGTACGTGAAAATAAGACTTTCCGAGGCCCGACTAGGCACAAGCATGTAAACAAGTACAATATTAACGAGTAACTTAGATAATATAATTATTCATTTTTTAAAATGGACACGCAAAAGAATACAGTAAAAGGATGTAATGCAGAAAAAACAAATACTGAATACACAAACTTCAACTCGGCTGTCATGATACGCATTCATTTTGTCGTGCAAATACATGATAATTTGTTTATCGTAACCTATTAAAATCTAAATCAAATATTCTTCTTCAAATACTAACACTTACCGAAGACATAGGTTCCTTTCAACTATGACAGAACGGTAATAATATTCTTGATAAATGTCACGTCGCTTTGTTTTTGTTATGGCGGTTCTACATGTATACAGCCTCGTTATGAAATCAATCCGGAAAACCCCGAAAGAGTACGACGCATTCGGGGGGAATCGGAAAACGTCCGTTCGGTTTAAAAACAGGCACGACAATGGCATTGATTAAGTGGTCGTATAGAAATATTATAATCATAATATGATTTCAATCTACTCAGTTTTACATACTTGAACAATTTTGAGGTGATAAGAAAAATGTTTTTTGTTTAGCATACTTTTTATTGACCTTTAAGCTTTTGTAGATTTAGAGAATTTTATCTAAGTTTTTACCCTACTACATGTATATACATAAACAAGTTTCAAGTTTATTGGCAAATCGACAATGAAGATTGTCTTTGGCCATTTACACACATACACTATATGGCAAAGACATTTAACAGCAATATAACTATAAACATGTTTACATTTTACACTGATATAGTCAAACAAATGTACAGAAAAAATACAAGTCAATAATCAATCAATTTTATACTTAAGAGACAATGATTTCGAATTCGTTAAGAAGCCGTGAGAAATTCTAAATAATTGTTTCGGCATTTCATTGACTCATCTATAAATTTCGCTATTTTAAAAAGTTTAAATTTATTTTTTGTTGACATAAGCTGTTTGAATTTATGAACATTTGGCCATGGGATATTTCCCAAGTATTGTCTTCTTAAATCATTTATTGTGTATTATGCTTGAAAGGTTTCCACAGAAAAGGTTTGTTTACATGGTTTTATTTTAGAATTATTTTGTTGACAGTTAAACTTTTATATTTACATAATCATTTCTTGCAATAAATATAGATCTAGTAAGGACACTGATTGTGCGTTATATATTTCAGCATTTTGAAATGTTTATTCTAAATATATATCATCTCAACTATGAATTTTGGCTGGGTTTGTAACTATGTTCTCAGTCATGACTTTCAAGTTTGACAAGAATTTTGAGGCATTACTTTCATATTGTATACAAAAAGGGACTTATTCTGCTTTGAAAGTAGGAATGATATAGTTTGGAACACCTGAAATAGATTGCTCTACAACTCTTTATCTTGCAACAACTTGCGCCCCATCAGTGCTTTCAGCGCTTTGATTAAAATGACTCACTGAAAATTATCTTATTTTTTTAAGGAGTTACTTCAAGGTTTGCCTACGAAATAATTATTTAATTCAGACTTGCAAATACATTATTGTTAATATGGTTGAAGTACAAAATGTTAAATTGTATCATAGATATGTACTCAGGACCAAAAGGAAGTTCAGATATGCTGATTTTTAATAACTGCTTAATATGTATTTCTTACAAGTTTTCGACAATTCAAGAAAAATGTTAGCTCAAAATTTGTAAAAATCAATCGAAAGCATGTACAGCAGCGTAAAATCAGCGGTAAGGTATAATAAAGAGATATCATCAAACTTCATCTCAAACATAGGCGCAAAACAAGGTGACCCCAGTTCAAGTCTTTTATTGTTATTTCTCGTAAATGACATAATTCGTAACATTAATTGTAATATTGATGGATTTTTACCGAACATTACTTATAATTATTTATGCTACTTTTTGCTGATGATACAGCTCTTTTTGCCAATACACCGATGCGTTACAGTCAATGTTAAATGATTTGAATTCATACTGCCAAACATGGAATCTGAAAGTTAACAAAACTAAAACTAAAACTAAAATAATTATCTGACAAGTTATCTGTACTAAGCATTTAAAGAAAGAATATAACTTTAGATTTTAACCTTTTAATATCCAATTAAAAAAATTTCCCTATAGATTACTGGTAAAAGGGAGATAACTACGACAACAAATGCTAAATTCATATATCACGATTATGTCATCTTAGAAATATTATAATTGCCGTGTGATATCTATAATGCAACGTTAACAAATATTTTTCTACTTTGTTTCTTACATATATAAGTATTTTTATGCAAACTCTTAACCTTTGTTTAAACTTGATAACAATACTTCTCGGCAACGTTAACAAATATTTTTTTATACCTTGTTTAAGTACATTTGTTTCTTATAAGTATTTTTATACAAACTTTGTTAGAATTGTTAATACTCGCCAACAATACTTCTCGGCTAACTGTAACACTTTACACCACATAGCCATCTGTATGACTATAAATTGTATGTATACAATTTATGTTGAATAAAAATGTTATGTTATGTTATGTTAGATATAAATGTTATGTTAGATATAAGTTATTCTGTATTGTAAAAAAATTCTATACGGTTGCAATTTCACAAACATAAATCAAACATAATGTACAAATAAAAAGTATAAAATATAAGCGCAGCATAATGAACATTCATTTTTTATAATGATTATACATATTGTTATCATCTTGATTCAAAGCTGTTGCAAATATCTACATTGTTTTTCACATAAAAAGGAGTGATAGATTGACAGTTTCAACGTTTTTTCCTTGTTGCAAACATTTACATTGTTTTTCATATAAAAAAGAAGTGATAACTTGACAGTTTCAACGATTTTCCTGATTAATGGTTGAATAAAACAATCTCAAGAGTACAAACTTTCTGCGCAATAGCCACTCATAAACATCTGGATGTTATGACTAAGCTTGGTGATATGAAATGACAATGCAAAGTAACATTTTAAAGTAAATGCATTAATGTGTGTGTTATTTAAGAAATAATATATATCCCAAACAGTGAATTTATCGCTCAATAAAATCACTGTATGGAGTTCAGATGCGAGGAATTATATCACGAGGGCGTACCGATTTTGATATATTATTTCGATTCTAACACGACATCAAAAAATAAAATGATGACGTGTAACACCGCACTTTGGGATCAAACGCACTTTGGGGTCCGACCCCAAAGTACGGGCACTTTGGGGTGAAACGCACGTTGAGGTCAAAATCGAGAAATGAACCCCAAAGTGCGTTAAAATACTGTATATCAACGCACTTTGGGTTTCAAAGTTCTGAAGGTGCAATTTGAATTCTGCTTAAATACTGAGTACTGATTTATTTTCGATTTGCAACCTTGAAATAGTTAAGGTAACTTTAAATTCTTAAGTAGCAGTCATGCCGATAAAAACATGTTCTATGAATTTTACCATTCAAATTTTACAAAAATTGTGACTTTATAACTTATTATTTATATTGTAAATGTATTTCTGAAAATAGGAGATGTTTCGAAGAGCATTCTGTTGTATCAGTCATTTACTTGATAAGTTTTGGTCCTATATTGGACCATAAATTGAACATGATGGGGATGTATTATAGTGTAGTAAATATCATTTCTTTGCATTTAATCAAACAATTCAAATTCCGTTTAAATGACTTTAACAAGTTAGTTGGAAGTAGCATTTATTATAGTAAAGTTGCATTAGGCCTATTTCCCAAATGTACGGTATTCCTAAATATGCAGCTAATGAAAACGTATACAATGTCGAAAATCATCAAAATTTTAGAAGAAAAAATAGTTTTTAAAACAATTTACATCTTCATCAGTAAATGCTTTTAAATAAATGTATTTTGGTTGCCGTAAAGCTGCCGTTTTTACATTGTAAGAATTTTTCGTTTGCTAGGGGACCGTCAAAGTTTTTTTTAAATAAGTATGTTTGCAAATTTTTTTTAAAAAACATTTGTGGTTTCCCCAAATACTTGCCCTTTCAATTTGTTTCCCCTTTTTTTTAGACCCACCCCTTTGAGACTTAAAAAAAGGGAAAAGACACTATTGAAAATTTAAAAAAAACTTTGTTTTTCATCACCCAAAACCTTAAAATTCTGAATAATGGGGAAACTTGCAGTTTTTAGGGGTTTTGAAGGTTTTCAAGCCTTTATATCAGGGGGCAAATCCACCCGATCCCCTTCATTCTTAAAATTTAAAAAAGGATTACAAAACAAATGGGGAAAATTTTTCAAAATTTTGAAATTTCCAAAATTTTTTTGTTTTATCCAAAATACCCTATGTTTTTACTTCACCTGGTCAGAGGTAGCCGCTCCCTTTGGGGGTGAGACATAATGTTCAAAAACCTAGTCGAGGCAAAATTTTTTTAATGCTTTTAAGGAAATACCACAAAATGCAAAAAGGATAGGTGTGGGTTTTCATAAAAAAAATGAAAAAAAATTTTTTTTATGCAAATCTTTTAGCAAAAAATTTTATATTTATCAAAACTCAAACGTTATAAAAAAAACTAAACGCAATTTCCGCGTAAATGAAATAGTATATAAAAAAAAAATTATACAGGGAAAAAAACAAAGCGATAGTCATATTATTTAATTTCAAAGATCAGGAAAAAAACCACAGAGCTTGCAAACCCTTTTTATTTTATATTATTATTTTATCGATTAATTTTCAAATCCAGTAATATTTTATCAAACCCTGTCCCTTTTTGTCCAATACTTCAGATATTAAAACAGGGCAGGGTTTAAATTTTCTGGTTTTTCAAAACCCTTGTGTTCTTCCGGAGAAAAAAATAAGGGAAGATTTTTTTTCTTTTTTTGTGATTGTTTATTTTTTGAAAAACAATTAGGAAAAATTACGGGAAATTGGGAAAAACTAATTTTAATTTCTCTTATTATAATATTTTATTTTAGAATCACTTTTTAATTTCAAATTTGTTTTAAATTTTCTGTTCTTTAATTATTTTTATTCCCCTATTTATTTAAAAAAACATTTATTATTTTTGTTAAAGTTTCTGTTTAAATTTTTGTACTTTTTTATTAGTTTTTTTGTTTTAAAAGAAAAAATATAAAATTTTTTAAAATTAAATAAAGTTTTCTTCTTTTTTTCTTTTTTTTTATCTTTTCATTATTATTTTTTAAAAGAAAATTAAAAGGAAAATGCCCAAAAAGAAACAAAAAAGTATCTTTAAAAAAAAAATACTCGGCCGAAGTAATACTGATTAACTTGCATATGTTAGTTCTTAGTTTTCCATGCAAAATCGTAAAGAAATGTGAGCAAGCACGTAATTAATTTCGTGTAGGTTATTAATCTGGAAAATTGAACATTTTAAGATGTATGTATAGTTTAAACAAAACATATCGTGTTTTCAGTAAGTTAACTCAGTTTCTAACACGAACATCTCAGCAGTCGACGAGCAAGTATTTTCGCGTCACGACAAAACCAACATAATGGGTTTGCGACCAGCATGGATCCAATCCGCGCAGTCTGGGTCAGGATCCATGCTGTTCGCTATCAGTTTCTTTACTTGTTATAGGGTCTGTAAGCGAACAGCATGGATCCTGATCAGACTGCGCGGACGCGCAGGCTGCTTCTGGATCCATGCTGGTCGCAAACACATTATGTTGGTTTTGTCGTTGACCGCGGCTCAAATACTTGAAATAATATGCAAAAATGTATTTAAAAAAATATTTATTTTATCAAAAAAAACATCATTAATCATGTAATATATTAGCAATTATTGAACATCGTAAACTTAGGGTATCTGATAATAAGTTCTGATATTGTGCTCGTGTTGACAAAAAATGTAAAACAAAAATATACAAAGTAAGTTCTCACGTAAAAATTAACTATTCACTAGAAAATGTAATAGTGATCTTGAAGCTTATGTAAAATGTTTTGTGGGGGGAAGTATTGCAAAACATAACTTAAATATCTGAGTATTTTAACAAGAAAGTTAATTAACTATCCTGTACATTATATTTTAGAATTATCTAACAAGAACTATCCTTTATATAATTAGTTATAAAGATTGTTGACAGGTTGTATGACCCTATATAAACGGCTGTTTGTAAAATATATCCCGAGCCGCTAGGTGAGGGTTATATTGCAAACAGTCGTTTATATACGGCCATATAACCTGTCAACAATCTTTATACAGCAAACATCTTTTTTAGAGAAAAAAGTAAGATTTCTTCATGAATCGACAACAGCCGTGTATATAAAACTATATAAACGTCACGATTATCCAATGAAAAGCGACTTTACAAACGTGCAGTATTATAATATAATTTATATGTCGCTTTGTTTTTATTTTGACGTTGTGTGACAGTGAAGTTATTGATCAACCCCATTTACAAAGGCTATCAAAATTTTGGCAGTTCGTGTGCCCGTACATAAAAAGCTATTCCAAATCACACTTATTTAATCAAAATTGGTCAAATAAAAATTACCATTTGGAAATCAAATAAATTTTGATTTCAAAAATGAAACTTTAATGACATCGTGTACCTTAACTAATTGCTACGAAATATGTTAATATTGTCTACAAATATGGAGTCTGCTTTCAAATGAAATCTCGCGGGCATCGGACCATAACACTATTTTAAGAACTTTACTATTTTAGATAAATACAAAAAATAAAAATAAAAAATTATTAATCATTACTCACAAAAATATGAATTCAGCATATTTTTGTTGTTGTTTTTTTTGTGTGTAGGGTGATGTCTGTTATTGAATAAATACACCGTTATACATAATTGCAAAGTCATGTTTTCAATTAAAAATAGCATTTGGATCACGGGTCACCAAATGTCATGCAAAGGTATTAAAACCTAAATTCTCGCAAGTCACGTGATCATTAGGGCAGCAATGTCGGCAAATATTATGAAATTCTAACTCACTGATTAATTTTGAGCATGATTTCGTCAATCTAACCTTCTTTGTAAAAAAAAAACTGAAGTGTGCAAATATATAGAATAGCTTTTGTCCAGATAACGAAATTTTATTAAATTACAGCATGTCACAGTTCTGGCTGATGGGCTTCAGTAGTACCATAAAGTCAGTGCGCAAAAGTCTCTTTAGCTAAGTTTAGACTAAGAACTATCCTTTACATTTTATTTTAGAATAAAAAAAGTATTGGCAAAAAGCTTTTTAATCAATGCGCTTGAAAAATGAGTTGGCAAGCAAATCTTCAAAGGGGAATTAAATTTAATTGCAAAAGGCGGTATTCAATGTCTTAAATAAAGTTTAAATGAAGATTATTTTCTCATCCCAATGAGTACATATTAAATCTGATGAAAGTCAAAATAAGTTTACATTTTGCCATTATTCCATTCAATTTATAATCTATTTGGCATGTAAGATAAATAATTGGCATGGCAAAAGGGAATTTCTGTAAATATCCGTCGGAAATCACCTGTAACGTTAAATTTTCAAAAAAAAGAGTGGGGTGTCTTTTTGTATTTTAGGCAGATTTACATTTTATTCTAAACTTTTTTTTGGTCAATCATCATTATAACAGTCAATGTTTTGATATATATAGTTAATTCAGCTCAACTTGAAGATGAAAAAAATGAGCATAATGTCACTTTAATAATCAGATGATATAGTTTCTTAATCAAAATATGCGTGTGATTCTATTAATTGTCTGTCCAAATCACAAATGTTTGCTTACTGTTTGAATAACAATGGCACCATTGAACCATCCGTCGAAAAATGTAGGTAACAGAAATCTACCATCTGAATATTTAACCTATCAACCTCATGATAATAAAAATGACCTATTATTGCCCTTTGTTAATTTTCTAAATTTATTTTTGTCCCAGCCATTTCACTTAAACCATAAAAGTTATGGACTTGAAACTTCATAGGATGTTAGATCTCATTGAGAAGAAGTGCGTGCAGTGCACAAGATGCGGCACTCTGCACTTCTTATTTTTTTAGTTATTGCCCTTTGTTTATTATAAAACTTTATTTTTTGTCCAGGGGCCAATTCATGCTACACTTTAAAGTTTCAAAAGGATGATATAGATCTCATTTGAGTAGAAGTGCAGTGCACAAAGAACTTGTACTATGCACTTCATTATTTTTGAATTATTACCCTTGTTAACTTTCTTACTTAATAGGGCTTGCCCAGAGCATAACTTGGTCACTATATAAATTTGATTGAATCCAAATTTGGTTATGTTTAGCTTTTTTTCATTGACCTGAAGTGCAGTGCTAAAGAATCCATCACAGAGTTCTCCATTTGATTTGTCAGAGTAAAACTTTCCATTTTTTTATATTTTTTGATAATATAACAGTTTTATTAATCCCATATGTTACATTGTTACAATCAGTTCAAATGCTACTAAAATTAAAGGTACATGTACTTTTGTTAGAGCAGTGAAAAAATGCCTAAGTGGCATGCTATATTTTTTCATAACTCGCTGAGTTCTAATTTCTGTTTATTTTCATCTAGAAAATACACTTCTGTCTATTTACTCCTTTATTTAATTATTTTTTCATTCTAAACAATAGTTCAGTTTATTCTTTTTAAAGATGCATGTTTTCCGAGTCACTGTTTCGGATAATTGTATCGGACAAAATAGTTTTTAACTGTCGACTGTTGTTAAGTTGGCTAATAAATTGTACGAATTATAGATGTAATAAATTAAAAGTATACATGTTATATTGTGGATTAGATATCCACCTGATTGAGGCAGACCAAATTTTCCATACTTATCAGTGTAAGCAATATTATTAATTTCCTTGATTTTAAGATATTTTAGTTGTGAAAAATCTAAAAGAAACATACATGTAAAGAAGTAACAATACAATGGTATAAACATTTTTGACAAAAAGGGAGATTGCCCCACGGGTTTTCCTGCTTTGTATTGCCTTAATACGAATATTGTTTTCCTCGTGAAAACTGATAAGAAAATATTGAAATTAAAATTGAATTGAAAACATATCACATATATGTTATTGTTGCAAATATGAGCAATGGTTACCTAATGAAGCTATTTTAGTGTAATAAAATGATTTCAGATTGTTTTGGTGATAACGATCATTCAGAATGCTGATTGTAGTGGTCCATACCTACACAATTGTGAAACTGATTTACAGGTACTTATTATAAATGCTCACATATTCAATGCATAATTTTCTTTATCTAGTTTATTTTCAATTCATTTCTATCAAGGTAAACTGTAAATCAAGATAAGTGCAATATAGTAAAAGATTGTTGCAAGTCATGAAAAGTTTTTAAGAACCTGTTATTTATTCGAAAATTTGCGTGAATTTTTTAAAACAGCTGTCCAGACGGCTACGCATGTCTTCGGCCAGGCTATGGCAAAGCGAGTGCAAAAGCACAGATGAAATGTTACCCACTGTAAGTACATTGATATCGAATTATTAAATAAAAATTAAAATAAGAACAAGATATATTTTTGAAAAAATGATACATAATCTATGTAAAAAAATGAAAATAAAGCGTCGTTTCTTGAAAGAGTAATTTTTTCTGCGTCCGAAACAAATCTAATGGGCACCGCCTTATTATACTGGAACGAAATGTGCTATCAATTTAAATTTGAATTTCAGTTTGCCTTTTTTAAGATCCTGTATGTTTTGTTTGATTGAAATTGTTACTGTTTGTATACCACATTTGCAAAAAATTAAATATGTATATAATTATGCAAATAAAACATCGAAGAATATGTAAAATGTGTACTGCAAATACTTGTGCACATGATATTTAATCGATAAATTATATGCATTCATTTCTTATTGGAAAATTTGACTTAGAATTTATAGAAAATAAATTTATAATTACCTCCCTTTATTTACATGAACGTTTAAATTCGGTAATATCTTGATACATAATGCTTATTGGAACTTACAATATTAACAAATCTTAATTTTAGCATCATATTCACGAAATAAAACCATGAAAAAATGTGTTACAGGATCTTTAAGGTTTGGATTGATAGGCATCCTTTATTGTTGTAGTTTTTTCCGCAGAGATGACCATAGTGCCTACAGTTTAGTTTTAAGCTCAATAAATATATGTATACCTTTACTTTAATGATCGACCTTCATGTACGACTGAAATACTATATATCAGAATAATATACATGTATATGATATACATTTGTTAGAATACATAAGACCCATTTTTTTTCTTTTTGCGTTCTTTGAAATTCTTTTTTTTTCTAAACAGGTTGCTGTCGGGAAAAGACACAGTGTTATATGAAAAGCAAATTAAGTGGTATAAACTGCGACTGTGGAGACTTTGGGTATACAGGTGCTTGTTGCGAAACAAGTTAGTAGTACATTTTATAATCGATCATTAATGAATATTTCCTTCATAGCTGAAGAGCATTAACATAACATTGAATATCAATAAAATGCTTATTTAAAGTTCGCACAAAAGATCAAATTATTATATACTATAATAATAATTAATATAAATACAAGATCTAAATGTACAATATAAATGAGTAAAGAAAAGGCATATTAATAATATGTACAAATATTCATATATTAACTCATATTGAAAGTTAAATAATGCAATGAATTTGTGATATCTATCAACAATTGTCAACAATTGGAAAAATGAATAAATGAATATTTTAAAAGCTACTTAGATGCATATAATAATCACGTTCAAATTGAACTCTTGATTATTTTTTACGAAATATATCAAAAGCATCAGAACTGGACAAAATCACTCATGTGAAGGCAGAAGTAAAATTTAATTCATTTAAGTTGTTTAAAGTTACAATAATTTCAATTTGAGGAAAGATGATGAACAAGTTACTAACTTAGGGAAAAATAAACTTTTTTATAATATATAAATGGCTGCAAAAACACTTAAGCAATTAACCTTAAGCAAGGCGATTAAGATGTGTTTAAGCCTAGGTTCAGTTTTTAAAATTGAAGTTTCTTCGCATGTATATATATTTAAAAAGATTTGATTTTTAATTTTCATTCTTCAAGATAATAAAATGACTGTTACAACTAAACAATTCCTGTCTTAATGACGGTACATGTATTGACGGAGTCAACAATTATACCTGCATATGTCCAGAAGGATTCTCTGGAAGGAATTGTGAAACAGGTATCTTTGAATTCACATAATACTACAGCTACATGTTATTAAGAGTTTGAATATCAAATAACAAAATGTTTTCTGACAGATAAGGAAAACTTTAATTCTAAATTTGTTTATTTACACGATGGACATAGAATATCTATCATTTACTGTAACGTGAGCATTTTATAATCAAACTTTATTCTTTATTTCCTCCATAACTGAAGGAGCATTAACATAATATTGAATATATAACACACTTATTAAAGTTTCGTACAAAAGATCATATATACAGTTTATATAATACAAGATCTAAATGTACAATATAAATTAGTAAAGAAAATGCATATTTATAATATGAAGAAACATTCATATAATTTCTTCATATTGAAAGATAACTAATGCAATCAATCTGTAATATCTATCAACAATTATCAATTGAAAAAATGAATAAATGAAAAATTGAAGCTACTCAGATGCTCAGATGCATAGAATATCACGTTCAAAGTAAAATCCTGACTAATTTTTACGATAATTATACAATTATTAAGTGTTTCATATGTCTTTTAAAACGTTTTTGACAAATTTTGTATATGCGTATATACATGTATTTGATATCTGAAAACTGTGTCATTTCCACTATGCTATCAACTTTATGTTCTAATTATTTGTATTCTTTTCATTTTTCAAAAAAAAAGCCTTAGTACCACAAACATGCAAGGCAAACAATAACTGTTTTCAGACAGCTTCAGAGTGTGAACAACCTGGAAATGGTGAGCTGTTTTTAAATGCTAAATAATGTCTCAGCCGATGTGGGTGTGAACGGTAACTTGCATGTTCCGTTACCGTTTATGAACAGGCACAAAACACTTAGTCTGCAACATTTTCTATTACATATTATGTCGTTTGTGCGTTCTTTAGGGATCCTTTATTACTCTTTATTTTAACACTTTGTGTAAAACAATGTCTAGCGGTCAACTACAAAAGTAAACAGAAGTTGAATTACTCTCTTGTTTACGTTTTAGTTATTTGAGCCGCGTCACGACAAAACCAACATAATGGGTTTGCGACCAGCATGGATCCAGTCCAGACCAGCCTGCGCATCCGCGCAGTCTGATCAGGATCCATGCTGTTCGCTTACAAACCCTATTACAAGTAGAGAAACTGATAGCGATCAGCATGGATCCTAATCAGACTGCGCGGAAGCGCAGGCTGGTCTGGATCCATGCTGGTCGCAAACCCATTATGTTGGTTTTGTCGTGACGCGGCTCAATTATTTTCACAAGACTTACAGTTTACTTATCTAGAACATAAGAGTATTGCGCGTGTCTATCCTTCTAAATGTATGTAATTATTCTGAAAATATTTCTATAAAACATGTTAAGTTATGATATAATAGAGTACATTATACATAATACATAGGTCAACCCATTTTGTCTTTTTTATTACAGCATACCTTTAATATTTAATATGTTTAATATACACAATGAGAAAAAAATGTTAATTTTTACATTATAAGGAATATAATTTTCATTCACTATTATTTTGTACGAAACTGAAATTCGTTTCAAGATATAATACTTCTCTTCTAGGCTGTTACATAGAGGATCAAGATGAAGTAATCTCGAATACATTGCCAATTGCGTTTATGAAAGAGTTCTCTCCTACTGACACAGTTGAAAAGTGTCGATATAGATGCTTAACCTATTTGTCCGGTCGTTGTGTTGCATATTCTAGTAACCTAATGTTTCAAGTGTGCTACCTATATAGCACTACACCTGCAGAGGGGTTGGTTACACAACATTCAGATACTACGGACCTATACGTACTGAGGTGCTCAAATTGTTAGAAAGCGGAAGATTATTGACTCTGAAAATGGACTTTGTATTGCTATTACTTTTATCTAATGAAACATGCTTGGAGCCAACGTTTAAAAATAAATGTATGGACAGTTTGTACAAGAATTAAAAGAATTGCAAAACAAAACTGATGAATAAACTTATCCAGTAGCATTCACAAAAGTCTTTGTTTTAAATTACTGATAGCAGTTGTCTTATTCCAACTTATTCAAAGTACATTCAATTGTATTATTTTTGTAATTGAAAATGTGTCATTATAGAATATGTAATTATAAATGATTGGTGGCACTTTTTCATTATACCTCATGTACAGACTCAATGAAACGGAGTCTGAAATTTTCATGTAATTTTGTTGTCATTAATGCTTCGATGGGTCACACTTTTTTCCAGCGTTTCAAGAGCTGTCAACATTTCACTGAATTCAGTAGCTTCGCCTTAAAGAGAATACAATGTTGTTTTATTACATTTTAAACAGCCTTATTTATAACAGAGACTCGGAAATTATGAAAAGTCTTGAAATGATTCTCTCACGCATTATCGAGGCGAAAATGTGAAATTTCGTTAGTTTAAGAGTCCCTTGTCTATAGAAAGGGCGATAATTATCACGTGAGGGACTAGCGAAATTATTTAAGACATGCGAAATTTAGTACTTAATTTCGCCCTTTTGGTGCGATAATTATCGCGTGTTTCTAGCGAAATATTGTGGACGAAATAGGACACCGTAGATTTGAGAGATAAAAAATATGATGTTATTACACATTTTTGAGTACAAAAATGGAGTCCTTGACATTTATAATGAAAGGAAAGTGAATTTTTTTTCCCCTGTTTTCGAAATTTTTCCAGGGGTTTTTATTTTGAAGTTTTACAAAAACAAATTGACGATAAAAAATTCATTTTTAAAAACAAAACCCGTCATTTTTTTAAAACCAGTTTTAGGGAACCATAGCAAGAAAACCCATTTTGGCCATTCGAAAAATTTAGCTTTTTATTTTTTTGTAATGGATACGATATAACAAATTCGAGAACATACCGTCAACATTGAGAATATTCGTGGTTTTAACATTTATAGACCTTTTTACAGTACGATTTTTCCATAGCAACCGATGTTGCATTTTGCGCATGCGCATTCTGCGTAGGGCAAAAGCGCAATAACGATATACTACATTTAGCGTAGTTGAAGGCTTTAAAAAAGACGTGATTAGAAGTTATGACACCCAGAAAACAGAAAATTTGGGATGAATCAAAACGGTTAATACTTAAAACGTGAATTATTATTTATAATAGATATACAATTAGCGTGACTAATAATTCAATGACCAAAAGTATTCTGTTCAAGGTATCATTAAATGACTTTTTCATCAGTAATTTAACCTAAAACAGCAGGGTGTTAAAGATAAATTTTATTACCGATGAATTACATAGTATTTCACAATTGGTATTCCTATGAAAGAGGATTGGCAAGGCAGTAACTGTCAAACGAATTGACACGTGATCGAGTGACCGCTTAATTTTTATTTGCCAGCTAGTTTACAATATCATTCAACCGGGACGTTATAGTACCATGACATAGTTAATCACTTAAAATTATGAAAATCGTAATTTAAGTTACTTTTATTTATACCAATCTCATCAATGTTTATTGATTTTGTGAAGTGACAAATAGTGTACGTGACGTGCATTTTCATGTGTTACGAGGAACCGGATAAAATGTGTGTTATTTCACCACCCATCTTAACTTCTCAAGAGTTTGAAAAATTATTTAAATATATTTATGTGACTTAAAAAAATTTCTGTTTGGCATCACAGTCAAATCGGATAAAGGATAAAATTAGGTAAACTGAAAACTAAAAATGCATTACCATGTGTTCCGACTTATTTTCAGAATGATAATTAACCTCGATTTTATATGGTTTTTTTATTATAAAATTTCTCTAGCTTTTAAATGGACGATTTCAACAACAACTAAATTGACTTCTTTATTTGCCAATATATATATTTCCACATTTTTACAACAATTATCTCAATGTCAGGTTCGTGATCGTCTTCTCCATGCCTTTTTATGACAATCTTGGCCACAAAGCTATAAAGGTATCTCTTTTGTTTCTATTAAAAGCTTTTTTATATGATTTTCTAATTTTTACTTAAACTAACCAGGAATTGTCTATGAATTTCTATTACATTTCTATGTAGGACGATGCTCTTTTTGCCCTACGCAGATTGCGCATGCGCGAGAAAATCCTACTTCCGGTCAGTTTTCATAGCAATGGATCGCGTCACAAAAGAGGTCTATATAATGCTGATATATCTATTACTGTACTAAGAGGATATTTTTTGTTAGAGTGAAATATGGAATATATTTTCACGAAACATGATAAAATGCCACATATTTTCACGAGCCGGGACGGCGAGTGAAAATGTGTGGCATTTTATCATGTTGGGTGAAAATATATACATGTACCATATTTCACGAAAAACGAAAAAATAACCTTTTTATTTAATTTCATTATCAAAGAAAAGTGGTTACGAACACCATTGCTTGCTACACAACTGCAATTGTACAGCACGCAGTAATATAATTATTGTATTGTTTAGCACGCGATATTTAGCGCTACATTGTGACGTCACGTAAACAACTCTTTAAACGTCAGTCTGTATGTGCGTAAACACACCGTATTACCGGCGGCAGTGATGGCAGATCACTGCAGTGATGGCAGATATCTGAAAATTACCGATCGATACAGGTAGGTTATAAATTTGGTTGGTTTAATTATATTACACAAATACGGCCCATTTCATTGCTATAAAACTATTGTCCATTGAATGGAGATACTGTAAGGTAATTTTGGACTCGTTTTTTCCTGTTTTAAGACTATTTTGAGCAGGTTAAAAGTGACAGCCTCGGAAAAATCCGTGAAAATGTCTGTTTTCTGTTCAAAATATCTCAAGTTTAAAGTAAATGGCAGGATTTCCTGTTATCAACATAGACGTTCATCCATTGGGGTCACGCAAGCCAAATATCTACCCCGTGAGTCTTTTCTTGAAAGTTTTACAGACGCTCAATCTTGTCCGGTTGAAGAAAAATGCTGCCGTTGTAGGCAGATACATATTATAAATGCTGCCGTCGATGGCAGAAATACCATGAAAGTGGCTTACATTCTGACAGAAAATCAAGTTCAATCTTTTATCAATTCCTCTTTTCTTTGCGTCCTTTTAGTCGGAATTGAGACGTAAAACTATCATTTCTAATATTTTCTCAAGATAGACGAGTTATTAATGCGGTATGTGCATCGAAAAAAGCTTTTTAGCAACATGCAGTTACAATACAAAAAGTGATGATTTAGTACGACAAAATTGAACTATAAATAGAGAAATGAACATGAAAAACTTCATTTTTCTATATTCATGCATGTGTGCTTGATCTGTTGTGTCTGTCAGTTACATGCATACAATACTATATGTATCTTAAGTTTTGCATTGCACTCCCTTTTTAAGACATAACGCCAATTGCATATTACAGCAAGTAACTTCTGTAAGTGGATATTCATTTGCTAGCATATGACATTATTTTCTCGAGGTAATAATGTTCATCGCTTTATGACAAATAAAGGCTGAAATTTACTTAATCGGCGCAGAATATAAGTTATTAAATTGATGTAATAAAGGGGAGACTATTAACCTCGCAACTGGCATCAGTTTATCATAAAACAATGTATGTTAACGTAAAATGGAAAGATAATATTATTGACAGTTCAAATATTTTCCTATATTATCAAGTTCTTGAAAAACACGACAACGTGGATTCATTTCTTTAAATTTTCATGTTTGTAATAGCGTTGTAGTTTGCCTTTGAATTACATTTACTATGCTAAACTATTAACAACAGTTCTAACATCACGTGCTCTCATTTAACTATATATTTTTTTCATTCATTTTAGTTGTAACCATGACAACTTATAAAGATGAACCTTTCGATGATTAAGACGAGGCAATGGCTCCATTAGATGGCTCGTTTCTTGATGAATCTTTAAAGGAGACTGTTTATAGTGAGATATTTGACTGTGACATTTGTGGCAGAGGTTACAAGACCAAAGTCTTACTGAAAAGACATCTAAGAAAACATTCCAGCGAGGAAACATTTGAATGCACAAGATGTACACAGTATTGGAGCCATTGCCTCAATGTAGATTTATTTTTCACTGCAGCGAAACATATTTTCCGTATTTTGAATGGTGTCATGCCGGACTACTTTCATTCTCAATTCAGGCAATATACAAAATTAAAGGGGAAGTCTTATGAATTGAAAGGTCAAAAAGTATATAACAAACCAAATATTCTAGTTTTTTTTCCTATACATACAGGATTTATTTTCATCTTGTGATATGAATCATTGCAAGGTTTATCTTTATAAGTTGTCATGGATACAACTAAAATGAATGAAAAAATGTATAGTTAAATGGGAGCACGTGATGTTAGAACTTTAGCATAGTAAATGTAATTCAAAGGCAAACTACAACGCTATTACAAACATTAAAATTTAAAGAAATGAATCCACGTTGTCGTGTTTTTCAAGAACTTGACAATATAGGAAAATATTTGAACTGTCAATAATATTATCTTTCCATTTTACATTAACATACATTGTTTTATGATACACTGATGCCAGTTGCGAGGTTAATAGTCGCCCCTTTATTACATCAATTTAATAACTTATAATCTGCGGCGATTAAGTAAATTTCAGCCTTTATTTGTCATAAAGCGATGAACATTATTACCTCGAGAAAATAATGTCATATGCTAGCAAATGAATATCCACTTACAGAAGTTACTTGCTGTAATATGCAATTGGCGTTATGTCTTAAAAAGGGAGTGCGCTGCTAAACTTAAGATGCATATAGTATTGTATGCATGTAACTGACAGACACAACAGATCAAGCACACATGCATGAATATAGAAAAATGAAGTTTTTCATGTTCATTTCTCTATTAATAGTGCAATTTTGTCGTACTAAATCATCATTTTTTGTATTGTAACTGCATGTTGCTAAAAAGCTTTTTTTCGATGCACATACCGCATTAATAACTTTTCTATCTTGAGAAGAAAATATTAGAAATGATAGTTTTACGTCTCAATTTCGACTAAAAGGACGCAAAGAAAAGAGGAATTGATAAAAGATTGAACTTGATTTTCTGTCAGAATGTTAGCCACTTTCATGGTATTTCTGCCATCGACGGCAGCATTTATAATATGTATCTGCCTACAACGGCAGCATTTTTTCTTCGACCGGACAAGATTGAGCGTCTGTAAAACTTTCAAGAAAAGACTCACGGGGTAGATATTTGGCTTGCGTGACCCCAATGGATGAACGTCTATGTTGATAACAGGAAATCCTGCCATTTACTTTAAACTTGAGATATTTTGAACAGAAAACAGACATTTTCACGGATTTTTCCGAGGCTGTCACTTTTAACCTGCTCAAAATAGTCTTAAAACAGGAAAAAACGAGTCCAAAATTACCTTACAGTATCTCCATTCAATGGACAATAGTTTTATAGCAATGAAATGGGCCGTATTTGTGTAGTATAATTAAACCAACCAAATTTATAACCTACCTGTATCGATCGGTAATTTTCAGATATCTGCCATCACTGCAGTGATCTGCCATCACTGCCGCCGGTAATACGGTGTGGTAAAGGACTGAATTAAAGATATTGGTGTTCGGATTTATTTTCTTAGTTAGATCATGTTCTATCATTCTAGATAGTTTTCAAAACAAAATTCAACAAAAAGTTGTTTTGTATTTATCAGATTTTTTCAAACAAAATGGCGAAAGAAGTCCCTTAAAATAAATATGAGTTTTGACTCCGCCCACTTTCATATTTATATTTCATATTTAATTAAAAAAAATATGAAATATATTTGACTGATATAGCACCATATTTCATGGGTAAAATTAAATAATGTGCTTTATTTCATATTATAGTGTGTTTTTTTTCTCTTATATTATAAGTTATATATGTCTTGTTTATAATGCCTGAGTCTGAAGCACTACAAATAATGGAGTTTTCGGGGATTTAATCGCAACAGCAGTCTATTATTTCAGAATTAAAATAGTTGTCTTTTACAGGAAAAGGCATGTTCGAAAAATAAGACATATAAAATTGACATGCGATACATGTATATGACCCATGTCCATTATAACATAACTATGTTTTTTAAACATTTCGTTTAATAAAATGTTTATCTAATTTTACCTTTTATATAAAGGAAGACAACAAAAATGTGATGAAAGAGCTATTTGACATAATAGTGACGCTGAGAAACGAAAGAGGAGACAATGGTGTGATAAGAATTTAGCAGCAATGCATAATGCCGGAATTTAATTCAGCCTTGCCAACACATATTATTTTCTTCGCTATTATTATGTATATCATGACTTATATATTTAGAAACAAGATGATACAATTTATAACCATTACATGCATTGTGTATGTTGTTGTTGAGGTAATATCACAAGAAATGACATACAATAATAAATACATAGTATTATGTAAATACATTTTAACACTAGTTATTTTCGTATGTGAGAAGTTAGCAGTTAACAGTGAGCTAAGCAAAAAGGCATTACGATTTATATAGGGAAATCAATGATCTGCTGTTATGCTCAGCTGGGTAAGCAATCTAGCAGAGCATTCCAAAATAAAGTGTAGAAATGCTTTGCTGGTATGCTCAGCTGGGTAAGCAATCTAGCAGGCCATTACTAAATATAGTATAAAAATGTTCTGCTGGTATGCTCAGCTGGCTAGGCAATCTAGCAGGGCATTCCTAAATATAGTGTAAAAAATACTCTGCTGTTATACTCAGCTGGCTAAGCAATCTAGCGGGGCATTCAAAAATATAGTGTAAAAATGCTCTGCTGTTATGCTCAACTGGCTAAGCAATCTAGCGGGGCGTTCAAAAATATAGTGTAAAAATGCTCTGCTGTTATGCTCAGCTGGCTAAGCAATCTAGCGGGGCATTCCAAAATATAGTGTAAACATGATCTGCTGGTATGCTCAGCTGGCTAGGCAATCTAGCAGGGCATTCCTAAATATAGTGTAAAAATGCTTAGCTGTTATGCTCAGCTGGCTAAGCAATCTAGCGGGACATTCCAAAATATAGTGTAAAAATGCTCTGCTGAATTGCTCAGCTGGCTAGGCAATCTAGAAGGGCATTCCTAAATATAGTGTTAAAAATGCTCAGCTGGCTAGGCAATCCAGCAGAGCATTCCTAAATATAGTGTAAAAATGTTCTGCTGGCAAGCTCAGCTGGCTAAGCAATCTAGCAGAGCGTTCCAAAATATAGTGCGAAAAATGCTCTGCTGGTATGCTCAGCTAGCTAAGCAATCTAGCAGGGCATTCCTAAATATAGTGTTAAAAATGCTCAGCTGGCTAGGCAATCCAGCAAAGCATTCTGAAAATTAGTGTAAAAATGTTCTGCTGGCAAGCTCAGCTGGCTAAGCAATCTAGCAGAGCGTTCCAAAATATCGTGCGAAAAATGCTCTGCTGGTATGCTCAGCTAGCTAAGAAATCTAGCAGGGCATTCCTAAATATAGTGTTAAAAATGCTCAGCTGGCTAGGCAATCCAGCAAAGCATTCTGAAAATTAGTGTATAACAGTTCTGCCGGAATGCTGAGCTGTCTAGGCAAACTAGCAGGGCATTCTTAAATAAAGTATAAATTTCGTTGGTCTGCAACTGATTATTTGGCACTCATAGACTTTCTGAAATATTTAGTGCCATTGCCATAATGACTTCCTGCCTATCAGACAGGATTATCTACCGTTTACACGGGTGCTAGAAAACTCTTTCTTGCATAGCAGACTGGCGTTTCCGTGAGTTTTACCCATGCCGGAAATTTCATCTGGCATGGGGGTGCCAGATGAGTCGCGTGCCAAACAACAACGTCATTTTAGCGCCATTAATGAATGAACCGCGTTAAAATGACGTCGTTTTAGAAGGGAAATATGTCTTAGGATGACGTCATTTCGCCGTTGTTATTTAAGTTGTAAGTTCATACGCTAATGTAAGAAAATAGTTATGGATGAAATGACTTTAATTTCCATGAACATATATCATATTGAGTAAACCATTTTAAATATGAAATAATATGGCAGAATATGCAAGAAAAATATCTTTCATATGTTTGCGGTTCGGATCGGAATATCCGTCCCTCGGCAAGCCTCGTTACCGCCCAATGGGCGGGTCCCCTCGGGACGGATATTCCGGTCCGAACCGCCAATCTCCTACGCAGTGATCTCCCCTTATCAGTACAGAGATCTCTGCCATCACAAACATTGAAATATCCAAATTTGGATATTTATATTTTTTAGCTTTTTAATTTATTTTTCATTATTTTGTGTACTTTTGATAATTTTTTGTTAAAATATAACGGACATAGGTACAAAAAGTTAAAAATAAAACAGAAAGAGAAAAATGACGTTAGATTTTTCTATGTAACGGTCGATATTTACATTTGAATTTCGACGTTACGTCATGTGACTTTCATCATCATGTGACGTCTGTGAAGGCAGTGATTACAATTCTGCCAAGGGAGGTAATCAGTGTGAGGAGTTTGCCGAACCGCAACATCAATCTCCACACAGTGATCTCCCCTTAATTCTTCGGCGTAGATCTCTGCCACCAAGGTCCCGATATATCAGAATTTCTGATATACTATATTTTTTCAAAAATTGTTTTATCTACAGCTTTTATCTATCAGATAAGTTTTCTCTCATTTATTTAACAATGTTTATGAATAAATAAATAAATAAATAATATGAATATTTAGAAATAATTTTAAAAATTATGAGATTATTTTCTACCGAGACGATATTTTGATATTTTATATTTTTTAGCTTTTGAATTTATTTTTCGTTATTTTGTATACTTTCGATAATTTTTTGATAAACTATATCGAACGTAGGCACTGAAAGTTAAAAATAAAACAGAAAGAGAAAAATAACGTTAGATTTTCTTTGTAACGGTCGATATTTACATTTGAATTTCGACGTTACGTCATGTGACTTTCATCATCATGTGACGTCTTTGAAGGCAGTGATTACAATTCTGCCAAGGGAGGTAATCACTGTGAGGAGTTTGCCGCAACATATGACAGATATTATTAGTCTTACAGCCCCCATGTAAGTCAAGTCGCGTGCTTTAAATGACGTCATTGACGCGCGCCTTTATGAATGAATCGCGTTAGTATGACGTCATTTTTCCGTTATGAATGAAGTTTGTATGTTCATACGCTACTATAAGAAAAAAGTGCGTAATGAGAATATCAGTTTTCGTAATACCTGTCCGAAAATAATTGATATTTAATATGCAAGAAAAAGAATCAAACACCGGCTGTCGGTACAGACGGGAATATCTAGCTCTCGGGTAACTATTTAGCGGTAACGAGGCTCTCGAGCTAGATATTCCGGTCTGTACCGGCAACCGGTGTAAGATTCTTATAATTTTTGACTTCTACGGGACCCTCAAGTGTCTATTTCTTTGGTCTCCGACTGATTCTGGGACGATCGCAGACTTTCAGGAATTTTTGGTGTTAATGCAGATAATGACATTTGTGAATTGTTTTGACCATCCAGAGTCCATTTCGTTGGTCTGCGAATGTTTCTGTAACAATCGCAGACTTTCAGAAATTTTCGGTGCCAAGGGAGATAATGACATTTTTACTTCAAAAGGACCCTCCTGAGTCTATTTCGTTGGTCTGCGACTGATTCTGAGTCACTCGCAGACTTTCAGGATTTTTGGTGTCAATGCAGAAAATGATATTTCTGACTTATTGGGACCTTTCTGAATCCATTTTTTTGGTCTGCGACTGATTCTGAGACACTCACAGACTTTCAGGAATTTTTTATGTCAAGGCAGATAATGACATTTTTTGCTTCTAGGGACCATCCAGGGTCCATTTTTTTGGTCTGCGACTTAATCTTGGATAGTCACAGACTTTCAGGAATTGTTGGTGCCAATAGAGATAATTACAATTTATGACATTTTTGACCATCCAGAGTCTTTTTCGTTAGTCTGCGACTGATTATTGGGCACTTGCAGACTTTCAGGAATTTTTGGTGCTAATGCAGATAATGACATTTTAGGGTAAAAATGCTCTGCTTATGACTAAGGGGTCCTTAGTAAAAAAGTCATGATCTGCAATGGCACTAAACATCCTGAAAGTCTGCGGTCTGCGAGTCTCAAGGAATCAGTCGCAGACCCAAGAAATGTACTCTGGCGGTTCCCCAAAAGTCAGAAATGTCATTATCTCCAGCTGAGCGTTCCAGCAGAGCATTTTTTCACTAAAGCTAGGAATGCTCTGCTAGATTGCCAAGACAGCTGAGTATTGCAGCAGAGCATTTTTACACTATATTTAGGAATGCCCTGCTAGATGCCCAAAACAGCTGAGCATTACAGCAGATTATTACCTTCCCTATATAAATTGAAATGCCTTTTTTATTAGCTCACTGTTCACTGCTAACTTCTCACATTCGTTATTTTCTACTTTTTAGGCTGGTTTAACTAAATTATTTTGATACTTGTTTTAAGTTGTTGGGCCCCTAATTGAAAATTTTATTATATATACCGATACAAATTATTATTTGACACTTCATTTTCAGTCATTATGCAAAGTTTAAAAACAATAATATTTAAAATATATTTCGCTATGCGTCAATAAGTAAATATACGGCGATTTTGTTGTTGTTTTGTGTGTGTGTGTGTGTGTGTGTGTGTGCGTGCGTGCGTGCGTGCGTGCGTGTGTGTGGATGTGTTTGACTTAAAAATACACTTCATGATTCCAAACGCACACCAAAAACCCACTACAATTTGACAAAACACTACATCAGTTACTGTAAGATGAACAAAAAACAACAATATTTTCACAATGTTATGAAACTGGGTCAAGCCTGACTTTTACTCCTTACTGCAGGTATCCAGTGATCTTTTAAGGCACAGGGCCGACAGAGGCAATGACATATCTACTATCGTTCAAACAAACGCAAAAATAAAATGAAATATAATTTTGGACAAAAGTATTAGCAAAACTTTCAATTAAAAAATCTTACTGATAAACAACCTCTTTTGTTCAGAAACGTAAAATTACCATGTCACGCAAATGAATGACAACTTTGAATTAAGACTGAGGATAATAACAAAATACTAAGTAAACATATTTTCACAATCATGAAATTATGCTTAATAAAAAAATCAATCTCACAAGGCATGAAAAAATGTTAAGTAGACTACTGTGTAACTTTCCAGGAACGATGGTCAGGAAACTACCCCTTATATAACCTATAAACTGTTGAAAAGGGCTTTAAAAACAAGCAATTGAACTTGGGACAGAAAGATAACAATTAGTCTCAGATGAAACTTACATGAAATTACTTCCCCCAAATACCCTTAAGGTAGTACACCCCTAATGGGCACTATAAGGAATTGTAAATTTGACAACATAGGACAGTTATATGCCTTAAATGTCACCTGTATGCAAAATTTAAACAAAATTTACCGTGTGGTTAATGAGTTACGGACATTTTTATGAACTAAAACTTTGCCATTAGAAGGGATTTTTTCAGACATGAGGAAACTCTAAATAATCTGTAATATCATCATTATGAAAAATGTAACCCTTTTGCTCATTGTTAAGAAATAAATATTGACATTTAGGTAACAAATTAAACAAGCAAAATTATTGTTTTTAAACGAAATGTTTTTAATATGTATAAAAATGTAACCCTACCCCACCCACTTTTAACACTAATTTGACCATTTCCCTATATAAAAAGCCTTATTTAAAATATCCCTAAAATTTTCCAAAATGAGGGGCTATTTTCAAAGTTTGCCTAAATTTTCTTTAATGTATATTGGTTGGTCTTGCAAAATATAAAATACTTTTACAGTTTAGTTTTTATTTTATTAAACTTTGAAAATATCTGGTATCATATTTGCTATTAAATTTGGCATTATTTAGTAAATAAATACCTACAATAATTATATAATTAAAATAAAACACTTTTTTCTTCCATAGGGGGTCTGAGAGATTAATAAAAAATGTTAAAAAGAAAAAAAAAGAAAGAAAAAAAATTGCCTCTTCTGGGGTTTGAACCCACGCCCCCTCAGTTACAATACACTTTGCAGTGATTTTAGCCTATTTGAATACTCTTCAAAGTGGAGACAGTGCATTAGGGGTGTACTACCTTAAATGGGAAGTCGGTACCGTAGAGCCGAAAGAAATGATATCGATGTATCAGTGACAGTTTTTGTAAATCGATTATGGATTCATTTTTTTTTAATCGATACTTTCACTAATTATTAAAAAACTCTATGAGACAAAAAAATAACTCGAAAAATAAACAGAAACAGGTGCCCTGGACCAAAGGACCTGTCTAAAACTATAAGGACAACTTCACATTTTTGACTGTATTCCGACTTCCAGAATGAATATTTTTTGTGCAATAAAAATGTTTACAAAATAATCGAATTTTGATATCTTTTTATAAAAAAAATCTGACAGATTTAAATCATTTATATAACTGTCTTGTGATCTGAGGGTCATCATTCGCAAGTATTTTAATTTTAGTCAATGGCCAAAAACATTAAAATTGGTAATAAGACAAGCTGTCATGTGGTGAACAGCCAGGAGTTTGTTGATGATGATTTAAGACATACTGACCGTATAACAAAGCATTAGGTGGTCTGACCTGTAGGTCACAAAATAATTTATAAAGAATTTTGAGGCAACGGTGGAATATGGCCTATTTGTTTTGCGTAGCAAGACATCTATACAGGATTTATAATTTATGCTGCTCTATATTTTTTTTAGAATAGAAGAAAGTGTCAAATTTCTAACACAAAATGGTGATTTTATCCATGTTTCTCCAACTGTTAAAATATTTATCAGCTGGGCTTGTATTGCATTGAGATGAGAACACAATCATTTAGGTTTTCCAGATGCATCCATGGCACATTATCTTGAAGACGTTCTTCATCACAACATATTGACATATTGTCTCTTCCTTCTTATCACATTTGATCATTGGGATTTTTCTGCTTCATTTGTTATCTATTATTATTATAATTATTAAATGACCAATAAATGAAGAATGTTGAAAAGTTTCTTTTAACAAATCTGGCCAAACATCAAGCATAAATTTTATTTTTCAATATAACTCTGAGTAGATTTCAATATTATCTTTTGCCTCTAAAACTTTAAGCATTTTTATTGTTACAGTAACGGTTCAGCAAAATGTTACCGATGTTTTAATTCAAATTTGTGTTTTTTCATGGAAAGTAAATGAAGTGAAATTAGATGTGTGAAGTTGGCGGCCCAGCGTAGTGAAATTTGATTTTTTTATGTTTCAAATGTATCCAACTCTGAATTCTGTAATGCATAATCAATACATTAACTTCTACAACATGATTGAAAATATAAAACTGAAAGCCTCATGAATACGTTTCCGGGTTTCTCTCATTTTACCACTATTTTGCCATGGCAACAGAACCAATTAATGTTCTTGGTAGAATGCAAATCTACCTTTAAAAAAAGAAAGACTTAAGAACATTTCAAAATGTAATCTTATTGGTTATTCTTAGTCTTTATAATCGTTATATATCAGTTCACTAGAAATTGGGACTCAATTTTCGTGTACCCCACCCACTTTAGGAATGTCAGAATTCACATTCTTACACAATAAAAATAAAAATAAGGGTACAATTAGTAAGTTGTTGATCAGGTCTTTGTAATATATGGTAAAAATATTCATTTTCACCACTATGCCTCGACTGATAGGAAAAAATGCCAGCCCCATGTCGATTTTTGATACTTTTTCATGCTTTTTTAGCAAAATTTCTCTATGAAAACAAGAGTATATGTATAAGAAAATGGAAAAGGACCCTTTTTCATATTGTTCCAATAGGATGTGAAGTTTTAACATCACCTGTACCAAAATAAATACAAAAAAGAACTAATTTTATCATATAAATTGCGTATTAGCCATTTTTCAATAATTTGGCGGCCATCTTGGATTTCTCAAAAAGTACCATGATTTGACATGTCTACCAAATTTTTTTGCAAACTTCAAACATTTAACTTAACATTGGTATAACATTCATAAATGGACCTTTTCTTGCACACAAAAGGTCCCCAGGGACTGTACTAAAGGGATGAAGGCGAAAACGCGAAGACCTTGAATTTTGTCGAGTTTTCGTCATCTTGTTTTCGCCATCGTCCCTTGATGTTTTCGAGATCGTTTTTGACTTTTTCGAGTTTTAAATTCCTTTATTCAAAGCGATAGCCCTAACGTAACACCGTAGTTTTTTCTTTTGAAATGCAGTTAGTCATGCCATGCCTAATTATAAATTACAATAAGATTTTTGTTACATTTAGTTATGATATATTATAATAAGTTATACGTAAGTTTATCCATGCAACATTATCATTGTGACAGGATTAAAATAAGTTTGAATACAGTAACATGTAGTTAAACGATGCATTTGAATAGCAGAATAACAATCAATTAACAGCCATCATGTTAATCATTAACTACGTGTAATTACATATATGACAGTTTCAAATTGATTACAAATACACGTATTGTGCATAAAAAAAGTATATTTACCTGAAGGCGACGCCACATCTATCTCTTCTGTAATACTGTTACTTGCCTCTGTAATAGGGGTCGACATTTTTCACTACGAATAAAGTTTGTATCCGTACAAGGTTACTTATACGAAAATATGTTATTTCAGTAGTGTGTATAATAAACAGATAACACAGCTGGGTTGGAGTTTCTATATATGTGTAAATACACTATTAAATAGGCCAGACATGGTAATATTACACATTGACCCTTCATGTTTAAGATAAACCTGCAGCGGTATAAAGACAAGATAAGTGAAAACCAGCTTAAGCACTACTGTAAAACCTGTGCATTAAAACTATGGTGGCCAATACACGCCATGTGTTATCGTTAAAGTGTTTTTAGACAAACAGATTTGTCGTACTTAAGTTTTCTACCTTTCGATGTTTTTTTCCGTTCGAAAATGGCACAATCATTCACTATTGATGACCCGCAAGTCGGCTTGCGCTCATGCCATACGAGCATCTTATATTGTCGTAGTGGAAAACTTCTATATATAAGCTTTTGCTTTGACAATTTTTAAAACGAAATCGCAACACCTGGAAGATGATGGTGACATCCCGAAGAAGGAATAAACGTCACCAAAATACGCAGAACTTATATATTAGCAAACAATGTCGCCGAACGCACGAAAAAAGTGAAATTTTATACATGTATATAATTATTCTTCTTAAGCCATTTCCAAACATCCAAGAATATGTAAAATATGTACAGCAAATGCTTATACTCGCACTATATGTAATCATTAAAATGTATGCATTCATTTCTTATTGAAAAATTTGGCTTAGACTTTATCGAAAATTAATTTCTAATTGCCTCCCTTTACTTACATAAATGTAAATTCGGTAATATCTTTACAAATAATGCTTTTTTTGAACTTACAATATTGGTAAATTTTCATTTGAGCATCATATTAATAATATAAAACCATAAAAAAATTAGTTAAAGGAGATTCTCGAAGCTATTGCACGGGCAAATCTTCAGCGGAATCGGACCTTAGGGTAAGTCACGATGAGCTACGTACGGAATGAGTTTCAAGGCGTTTTTTATGAATATTCATATAGTGTGCCGCAACGGTCAACGTCCATGCAATAGCACGCGGGCACATTGTGGAATGAGTTAAGGTGTTTTATGAATATTCAGATTTAATATACAAAAATCTGCACCGGTCAACGCCCATGCTGGCGACTTCTTTCATAGTCTACCGACATGTATTTGATATGATCACACTGGCCATAGCTTTCGCAGAAGCGGTGGGTCTACCGGTGCGGCGATGGAGATTTCGTCGCAGAAGCGGTGGAAAAACATGGCTGTCGGATAGTTTTTTGCTGGTGTCGGTAAGTTTATGACTTATTTGTACGTTATGTTTTTATGTTCTACTGATAACACCTAGTGAGACTGGAGCCCACATATGTACTCTTCCAGCTTATTACACGCATGGGGTGCAAATCATGACCAGTTATGCAAACACTTCTGTACAGTTTGACGAGGGGACGCCAATTTTGCCTAATTTTGTTTATAACACTACATATGTACTCAAAACTACCCCTAGATACACTGGCATCGCATAATATGTATGATAATTACAAAAAACAACCATATTTTGGAACTTTTGGAAATTGATATTACCATTTTAATAAAAGAATTGACAAAAAATGATTACAACGCAGACGGCGGTGGATTCGATTACAACGCAGTGCGGTGGGCCCGATATCATTTAGGTCTTTTTTTTAACGTTAAAGTCACTGACACTTAGGAGTTGAGCTCCAAACACCAAAAAATACAAATGAAATATATATTTGTTAATCCTAACACATATAGTTGTTATCAATGAAGTAAATATACGCTTTTTTGCATCATGTACCTTTAATAAATATGTTTTTATAAAACAATCCCTGTTTTAGATACTAGTTTAACATATTGGGGTGTATGTTAACTCACACAACCGTGCCGATTTTGCGACTCCGTAAATATGGTATGGCACGGCCGTGCATATATTTTGACGTGACGTCATTAGCGTTATGCTAACATAGTGTAAAGACGCGCTAAATGTTAGCGTTATACTATAGGCGCGTCAATGAAAAATGACTCTTATTTCACTTTTAACGGTCTCTATTTTGGGTATGTGATAATTTATGCACAAGTTGAATAAAATTATATTATGCGAGCCTCTGGCGAGTGCAATAAATTCAGTAATGAACTTACACTTATTCAATATCCTCTATGTATGGGTTGTTTAAAAATTAATTATAATGTAAACATTAATTTTTAAATTATCTTGTTTTTTTTCTATTTTCAATCTATGCATCATGCACCTTATCAATATGTTTTTATAAACAATCCATGTTTTAGATTCTAGTTTAACATATTGGGGTGTATGTTAACTATGAAGTGCTTAAATGGTAATTTTATTTTATAAATTGAATTAAAAAATACTTAAAGTTTGTATTTTCTTTATAAACTATGCATTCATTTAACTTATAAAATGTCTTGATAAATTAAATCCCAGTTTGGACACTAGTTCAACATATTGAAGTGTATGTTAACTATGTATCGCTGAAATGTTAATTATATAGCATTAACTCGTATATTGAATTTAATATATAGCATTAACTCGTATATTGAATTTAATCTATCAATTTAACAAATCAAAATGTTTTTGTAGTTTAACACACAAGAGTCATCATTAACTACGTATTACTAACACATTGGTCATAAATATATTTTGAACTTCATTTTTACTTATGAACAGTTTGTGATAAAATTTTAATACATTGATAAGATGAGATGAGATGAGATGAGATCTGTTGATAGTGACACTAACTTTAGCTTTATTGCTTTATCTATTTTTTTATTTTATTTATTTCATTTTTTTTTAATATAACTTTACATGTTAACATTAAATTATATCAAATTTTTATTTAACGTGAAAAAAGCTATAAATAGGCTGCATGTAATATAAAAAAGTATAGAATGCATTTTGAAATAAAATATAACAAAATACCTGACAAAAAAGGTAGACCAAAATGTTGTGTATTGGCCTATGAGCGAATTGCACATGCACGCGTTCAAATTATCGTATATTTTTGTTTGTAAATTGTTAAGTCAGAATTTAAATTGTCGCTCTTTCGTTTTCGTTGCTTTCACGGTCTGTCGTTCCTCCTTTGGTTGGACAGTTTGGTGGTTTTTGTTGTCCAACTTTGTGTCATCTATTGTTATAACGTTTGCTACAATTGTTTTCTATATGAAAGCGTATTTGAAGTTTCTGGTTAATCTTTTGATTATATCATAATCTATTCTTAGACAATAAAGATGTCTGGCTCTGCCAGACATTAACAATCAAATTTCTATGTTTGTATTTTAACTCTACTGAGGATGACACAAATTAACAAGGAGAAACATGTACCGTGGTAAAAGTAAAACATAAATTCATTTCCAAACTTTTCATCAAAATAAACATGAATATTGAGGCGTGCTGCTTTAAAATCTTCAATATACAAACACACTATGTGAAAATTTTTTAACTATCGCCGGTTTATTTATTTACAAAATATTTCAACAAATTCAAGCGTGGCACTCAGCTCTGTTGTATTTAAATGAGGTTAGCTATGAATATGAGAACCCCCATTATCACGAATGACTCCGATTTTGTAATTTTGTTTTCAAAAAAGCGTATATTTACTTTCATTGATATATATAACAACTGTATGTGTAAGGATTAACAAATATATATTTCATTTGTATTTTTAGGTGTTTGGAGCTCAAATCCTAAGTGTCGGTCACTTTAACGTTAAAAAAAAGACATAAATGATATCGGGCCCACCGCACTGCGTTGCAATCGAATCCACCGCCGTCTGCGTTGTAATCATTTTTTGTCAATTCTTTTATTAAAATGGTAATATCAATTTCCAAAAGTTCCAAAATATGGTTGTTTTGTGTAATTATCATACATACGATGCGATGCCGGTGTATCTAGGGGTAGTTTTGAGTACATATGTAGTGTTATAAACAAAATTAGGCAAAATTGGCGTCCCCTCGTCAAACTGTACAGAAGTGTTTGCATAACTGGTCATGATTTGCACCCCATGCGTGTAATTAGTTGGAAGAGTACATATGTGGGCTCCAGTCTCACTAGGTGTTATCAGTAGAACATAAAAACATAACGTACAAATAAGTCATAAACTTACCGACACCAGCAAAAAACTATCCGACAGCCATGTTTTTCCACCGCTTCTGCGACGAAATCTCCATCGCCGCATCGGTAGACCCACCGCTTCTGCGAAAGCTATGGCCAGTGTGATGATTGCGGTATAGGGGAGCAGGACTCGGTGAGCACCTTTTATGAAAATTCATAGTTTATATACAAAAAGAAGAATAGTAAAGGTGACATGGCAAATTTTCAGCAGGAAGGCCTCGGGGCATTTTCTGACTAGACATTATGTACACTAAGTATATATCAGAATGTTCTAGTGTTTTTAAGTTTCAACATTTTCATATGTAGTAGAAATTATCAGAGATATTTTAAAATCTCAATAAAGAGTTCTTCTGTTTCAATATCTTGTAATGAACAACATTTTCTAAAAAAGACTATCATCAACAGATATATTAAATTTCATTACCAGCCGATTCTTATTTCTAATTTATGAACACTTATCTTAAGGTAATTGTCTTCTATCGGACCATCTCAGATCTAAATGATGTTTGGTATGCATGTAAGCTTGACTTTCGCAGCATTATTTTTCTAAAGAAAGCGCGTTGGTACGTAAAAGCGCCCCCTATCGCCCTAATAACAGTGTATCTAATCGATTTTAAAGTCAGTTACAGAACAGCGTTTAACAATTTTCGGGGAAAAGATATTGCTGGGATGTTGTACATAATACCCTGCTCATCTGTCGAATGTTCCACAACCGTTCACTTGTAGTGTATTCAATTAGCTTCCAAAGGAGCATGGTACGTCATGCTAATACGTAGTTACTTTTAATTTGTCTAGGACAAACATCATGCTTGTTTCCCAGCTATGTTTATTGTCTGAATGTAAGGATGGGCTTTCTTGAAATGAAGAGTTTAACGATGAAGTTGGTTTTGCATAAAATCCTACTAAAGTATATTGTTGACTGCGTTAAAATGTTTGCATATAAGGGTTACCTCCCAGTTTCACCAAGAATAGCATAATTTACAGAGTTTTTGTGAACACCAAGAATATATTTTAAAGTTTTATATGCATTGTGTTCATTAAAAATTATTACAAGCGTTTCAAATAATAATCTAATGTTATTTAAACGTTTTTAAACTTTTAAAATAGAGAAAAACTGAATCCCTAGAGAACGCACAAAACGACAAAATTGTAAATATTGCATCAAGAGTGTGTTCATGGACGGTACTTGAAAGTGCAAGTTACCATCCCTCATTGCATAAGATAAATTTATTATTATGCCACGATTTTTTTTTGAAGCCGAAAGGTTACTCAGTTTAATGTCCCTTCATAGATATAGTAGGGTCGTTTCTCATTTTAGGTTGTTTTATTTTATTCTAAGAATCTTATCATTTAATTATATGTTGTTATATTTCTGATATGTAAAAATGAGGTTACTCGTCACAAGGGATATTTTTTTAATAAGATTTTGCAGCAATTTATTAAAGGAATGTACATCGCTACAGTATATGAGCCGCGTCACGACAAAACCAACATAAATGGTTTGCGACCAGCATGGATCCAAACCAGCCTACGCATCCGCGCAGTCTGATCAGGATCCATGTTGTTCGCTATCAGTTTCTCTACTTGTTATATAGTTTGTAAGCGAACAGCATGGATCCTGATCAGACTGCGCGGATGCGCAGGCTGGTCTGGATCCATGCTGGTCGCAAACGCATTATGTTGGTTTTGTCGTGACGCGGCTCATATATATTCTTGATTTTTTTTAATTGTCTTTTTTTTCCTTTTTATATTTTTGGTCCCAGCTTTTTGGTATATTTAAACATATTTATATCTAAGTAATTGTGACAATTTCTTTAAACATAGTTATTTGCTTATTATGATACAAAATTCATATATACTCTTTTGTCCTTGTTAACGTCAACCGTCTTTGGAGTACCGATATTCTGTATCGTCACGTTAATTCGTCAGTAATTTAGTGCGGCCACAACAACAACAACTGCAAAATGGCGGGGCCCATGGAAGTGGAGATTTCCAAAATTTTAGAATCAAATGACTTTTCTTCGGTCCAAGAAGAAGCAAAAAGTAAAATTTTAAGTTATATTTCAAGAAAACATAAAGAAGATGAAGATGTACGAGCTAATTTAACGAAACTACGTGTAAATTCAGGTGAGGAAACAAGTTGCCGGCTTTTTTTTATAACAAATAAACATGTTATTTAGTTCTGGCTTAGACCTGGGATATCGTTAGTTCTGGCTTCCAAAACTTTATAAGCCGCTTTTTAACATTTTTGTTTTTCATCTGATGCGGCATTAAAGTTTTGGATTAGACCCGTTACGAAACCTAACCAGAATAACATAAGTTGATTTATTCTTGTTTTTCACTTGCAAATACACTTGACCCAATCAATTCTTGTGCATTTTACGATAATACAATCATTTTGATATCATTCTATACCAATTAAAGTATCAAAATATTAATACCGTCATTAAAATTGCCTATTTAACTGTAAAATATCAATTTACGCCGACTACAGTTGGCCATGACATTCAGGTGCCACGCGAGATCTCGTATGACGTCATTCGCGGGAACAGATTTGAATAGAGTCGTGTACTATATTTAGAACATTTTGTTGACATGATTTCGATACTTTTATTCAAGATAATGTTTTTATTTATTTTCATTAATTTTCAAGTACTTAAGTATGATTGTATTGAATATAAAAGTCAGTAAATCACCTTTTTCAATATCTTTAAAAAAAGTAATTTATAAAAATATTGGAGGCACATGGGTTCATAAAGGTCAATCTCGTAATCACGTGATCAAACATTTTGGCAATATGGCGGCCAAGTGCCGAAAATTTTACCTGTCGGAAACTATTAGGTAGTTTATGTTCGTAATAAGATTTTTATTTGTCCATCCTTGGCTTATCAACAGATTATATATAGTTTTATCAAGGTATGCTTCACTTTACTCATGGCATGTTCGATGAATAAATACGAGCGTGTCAGATTCCTGTCACGATTATTGGTGGACTTTCCCTATGGGGTTATCTTCAGCGTTCACGTCATGTCATATTATATAAACGGGTACGCTGAAGACCTTAAGCTAGGATATAGTATGTTCCAGCTTAGACGTTTTTTGACATTTCTGTTTTTCACCTCATGCGGCATTAACGTTTTGCATTAGACCAGTTACGAACCCTTACCAGTATAACATACGTTGATTTAACCTTATTTTTCATTTGCAAATATCCATGTCCCAATTCTTCATTTTTCGATAAAACAATTATTTTTAGATTGTTCTATACCCAGTGTTCAATCTAGAGCGCGCCATTGCGCCATTGACCCTCTGAAAAGACTGCCGGCACAAAACAAATTCAACTGTGGGCTCGACAGGCGCACTCATAGAAAATGCCATTAATGATCTCAAACCTGATTAAGTACATAAAAAGTTTCTTGTGAATAATAATATGAAATTAGGCAAAGCCTATGAACGGGGAAGTCGTTAAAAAATCCTTTCATTCTTTCCGTTTTAAAGGTGTCATTCGATATTACATACACCGCTTCCGTTTTCACTCGGAACACTCGACTATTATTACTTATCCGAAAAGTTGAGATTTGTTCCGTTATCGGAATACCCCGCCTATTATCATTGACATACATTGTAAATGGCGGCGCCTGACTAGAACTGACACTGAAAATTTCATTGATAGGTATAGAATTCTATATATTTTTTAATTGTTTTTTATTTGATTTTCTTTTAATTATACACGTGTAGTCTATAGTCGGGCAAGCCAAAGCCCGGTCTTTGACTTCCCCGTATTAATAAATACTGAATTCAAAACTGAAGTTTGTTTAGAAAAACAAGAGCATGTTGGTAAGATAGTTACCGCACTCGGTAACACTTTTAAAACCTTGATCGCAACGCTCTCTCGGTCCGGGTCTGTAAATACTATGCAGACCTGATCTTTTAACTATTACTTACTTTTGAGTCACAGTTTTTATAAACAAAAGAAATCGTCACATGCGTGTCGTTATAGTTTTTTAACGGTCAAAACAAATTAATATGCAATAACTTTCCGGAGGAAAAAAAACTATATATTTGTGAAAAAGTGTGAGTTAATTATAGAGGTGTGCATAAATTATTACGAACACGCCTTCAACCAATTAAAAAAGTCTTAAAGATGGAGCTAATCAAACACGATTGGCTAGGGAGTGTCTGACAATTGAGTAAATAAACTTTGATTGGTCTTTGGCTGGTCGGCGCTAAAACATTGTGCATATCATTACAGGCTTCGCGAAAGTTGCCGGACCGTCGGACATGTCCGGCAAAAATCAGACCGGTCCGATATTTTTTTCGGAGTTCCGGACCTTATGTCCGGTACGAATACCGGGATATATCCAAGACTGATCAAGACCGAGTTTTCTCCCTTGAATAAAAAAAGTGCAAAACGAGTTTTGATTCGCCGTTTCATTATAAGTGTCCAATCAAATTCTAAATACATACGACTGTCAATAACCAAATTGTCGGTGTTTCTACATTATTACGCTGGCGTTACCCCGGCAAATATCATACAAAAATCATAAACTATCAAATGAAGAAAAAAAAGCGAAACAAAAGGAATACGATTCCAGGTGCCCGCCGAGAAAATTTGTGGGTAAATGGAAAAATGGCCGCTTTATTGATCATGAATGTTTTGATTTCCAGACAGAGTCCATCAATCTGGATAAACTAATGTTTTATTTAAGGGAATAAAATTGTGTTGCAAATCTTTAAAAGTTGTTATGTCTTTAAAAAAAACACACAAAGGTATTACCATTACCGCGAGTTAAATGATGACATACTGTTTTCAAAATGGCCGAGACACGGTCTACATCTGACTTATTAAAACTTATTTTGATTGAATAAATTGTTGTTTCCTTGTGTCATATAGCAGAAAAATGACTAAATGATACAGTTTATGAAAGTTTTTGTAGTGTAGGTTTATTGTTTGTCTTCTTTACTGTTTTAAAGTGTTAAGTACCATGAACTAAGAGGAACACAGTATACCATATACATATATTTGGAAAAAAAATTCGGTCAGATAAAAGTTCTTTCGGTCAGACAAGAATTGAAAGTTTGTCTGACCGAATGTCAGGCAATTTTTTCAGCAGTTTCGCGAAGCCTGTCATTAATCAATACAGACATCTTAAGCATGACGTAAGAACTGCTGTCCTGACAAAAGATCAAAGGTACCGGTATGTCAATATACATTGTCTTAGCACCTGTTGACACTTTGTTTTTATCTTGGATATATTGAGAAGGGTAAATGTTTTTAGTGATTATTGTAAGTTTATAAGCTAATTGCAAAATATGATTTTCCTTTATATATTGGGCGCTGATTAAAAAACTGAACATTGTTATCAAATATCCCTGGTAACATTTAAATAAGATTCATATGTTTCTTTGAACATTATGTCATTGTTTCTTTACCAATCATTTCTAAAAATTGAGCCTGCATCAACGCTAACAGAACTCTTGAAAAAGGTCCAAATAATGTCATTTTTTTTAGTTGAGTTGATTGTTATGCAATTTTGCAACCGTTTTTGGTCTATATATGGTACGTGAACAAGTAACTTAAAAAGATACAATACCTTATTTGAATTTGATGTTCATTTTAAGTGCTTGCCCCCTTTTTTCTCAAATGACCCCCTTTTGAAAAGTTTATGGGCCCGAAGGGCACCCTGGAAATTTGTTCTAGATTGAACACTGTAAACCATTTAAAGTATCAAAATAATATGAAATTAGGCAATGCCTAAAATGAAATTAGGCAAAGCCTATGAACATGGAAGTTGTTAAAAAATTAGTTTCATTCTTTCCGTTTTAAAGGTGTCATTCGGTATTTAATGCATCGCTTCCGTTTTCACTCGGAACACTCGACGATTATTATTAATCCGAAAAGATGAGATTTGTTCCGTTATAGGAAAGCCCCGCCTATTATCATTGAGTAACATTGTAAATGGCAGCGCCCGACTAGAACTGACACTGAAAATTTCATGGATAGGTATAGAATTCTTTATATTTGTTAATTGTTTTTTATTTGATTTTCTTTTAAATATACACGTGTAGTCTATAGCCGGGCAAGCAAAAGCCCGGACCCGCCTCGCGGGCCCGGTCTTTGACTTCCCCGTATGAACGGTGAAGTCAGTTGAAAAATCTTTTATTTTTCAGTTTTAAGGGTGTCATTTGGTATTTCATGCACCTCTTCCATTTTCACTCGGTTAGCACTTGATGATTATTAATATGTAATTAAGCAGACTATGAACGGGGAAGTCAGTTAAAAATTGTTCATTTTTCTGTTTTAAAAGTGTCATTCGGTACTTTATACACTGCTTCCATTTTTCAAGAATAAACTATGTAAATATCATACGGACATGTTAAAAAATGCTTCACATAAAAACGGACAAGTAAATCAAAATCAAATTTTGCGGGCCCTGAGGTTTTATCAAGGTATGCTTCACTTTACTTCATCATGGCATGTTTGAATACAAGCCTGTCAGATTCCTGGTACGATTATTGGTGGACTTTCCCTATGGGTCTGTCTTCAGTGTTAGCGAGAGAAGAACCAAAAAGTGTTAATGAGTAATTATACCCCCGCACAACAAAGTTGTAAGGGGGGTATACTGGAATCAGCTTGTCCGTCTGGCCGTCCGTCGGTTTTTTCTTGTCCGCCCAATAACTTAAGATTCCTATGACCCACAGCCTTCATATTTGGCATGGTGGTTACTCATGATAAGTAGATGACGCCTATTGATTTTGAGGTCACCTGGTCAAAGGTCAAGGTCACAGGGGCCTTGACTTCAAAAACCTTGTCTGCCCAATAACTTAAGATTCCTATGACCCACTGTCTTCATATTTGGCATGGTGGTTAGTTATGATAAGTAGATGACCCCTATTGATTTTGAGGTCACCAGGTCAAAGGTCAAGGTCACAGGGGCCTTGACTCATAAAACCTTGTCCGCCCAATAACTGAAGATTCCTATGACCCACTGTCTTCATATTTGGCATGGTGGTTAGTCATGATTAGTAGATGACCCCTATTGATTTTGAGGTCACCAGGTCAAAGGTCAAGGTCACAGGGGCTTTGACTTCAAAAACCTTGTCTGCCCAATAACTTAAGATTCCTATGACCCACTGTCTTCATATTTGGCATGGTGGTTAGTCATGATTAGTAGATGACCCCTATTGATTTTGAGGTCACCAGGTCAAAGGTCAAGGTCACAGGGGCCTTTTCTTCAAAAAGCTTGTCCGTCCTATAACTTAAGATTCCTTTGACCCATAGTCTTCATATTTGGCATTGTGGTTAGTCATGATTAGTAGATGACCCTTATGGATTTTGAGGTCACCAGGTCAAAGGTCAAGGTCACAGGGGCCTTGACTCCAAAAAGCTTGTCCGCCCAATACTTTAAGATTCCTTTGACCCACAGTCTTCATATTTGGAATGGAGGTTAGTCATGATTAGTAGATTACCCCTATTGATTTTGAGGTCACCAGGTCAAAGGTCAAGTTCACATGGGCCTTGACTTCAAAAAGCTTGTCCGCCCAATAACTTAAGATTCCTTTGACCCACAGTCTTCATATTTGGAATGGAGGTTAGTCATGATTTGTAGATGACCCCTATTGATTTTGAGATCACCAGGTCAAAGGTCACAGGGATTTTGACTTCAAAAAGTTTGTCCACCCATTTATGACCCACAGTCTTCATATTTGGCATGGATGTTGATCATGACTATAAGGTGACCCCTATTGATTTTGAGGTCACTGGGTCAAAGGTCAAGGTCACAGGGACCTTGACAAAAAAAAGCTTTTCTTCTTAATTGTTAAAGAATGTCCTGTCCGCAATGTATTGATTTTGACATTTTCACATTTGAAGCATGTAGAATACATAACTTAGCAATGCACTGGCATAGTAACCTCAGATTTGGCAGGGAGGTTGTCCTTGAGCTCTAAATGGCCACTGTTGATTCTGACAAAGTGGTATGCGGGGGTATTCACGCCATGATAGTGGCAGTTCTAGTTTTTACAAATTTCAAAAAATGCTTTCCATCAGTATATATTGATTTAATATTTCTTAAATGTCATGAAATTTATACGTACAGAGCAACAATATTGTGACATAGAAAAGCAACTTATAACCAGTAATGAAAAGTTGAAGGAAGAATCTTCAGCCAATGAGCAGTTAAGACAACAGATTGCAGAACTAGGTGAGTAAATTAAATTGGTTTGTTATTTAACTAGGTGAGTAAATTAAATTGGTTTGTTATTTAACTAGGTGAGTAAATTAAATTGGTTTGTTATTTAACCCTTAGCCTGCTAGAGGTATTTAGCCTTTGCCACCAGTACAGAGCCAGGCCAGCCTGTGCAGTTTGACCAGGCTTTATAATTTCTGCAACTTGAGTTTTGTATCTTGTTATTAAAATTCCTTAAGCTTTAAATAAACTGTTCCAAATTCAAAAGTTAAGCAAATCCTCTACACAAATTCAGCAGATTAAGAGTTAAAAACTAGGCATAGTGCAAAATTGATGAGAGCATTTTTCCATATGTGATACATGCGAAAGAAATACTGCATCTATAGTCACTGTACAGAACTCTTGATTTGAAACTTACTGAATATTTTTAATATACATTGAAATACCCTCTTACGATATGGATGAAACCGTTTGTATAAATATATTAATGTTTCACCTTTCTTACTACAATGTAGGGACACATATTATAATGGCATGCCTATGCTACCAGTATGGAGACATGCCAGAATGCAGAGCTGTACACTGTACAGCTGATTGCTTACTTTCTGTATTTTTCATGCTGAAATCTGTTAAACTATTTAATGGACTGCTCTATATTCATTCAAAGCAGGGCAAGTCCAGTATGAAAATTCTAGGTGTAGAGGGTTAATCTGATAAGCACATGATATATTTACAGAGAAAAAGTATAATGAGGCTTCTCAGAAACTTCGGGGTTTGGAAGACACACAGGAAGGAAATCTCTCAACACAGGTGAGTTTTCAAATTGTACAAACATTATTTTTATCTGATGACTTGGTTTAAACATAATATAAATATATATGTTGTGATGAAGGCTAATTTTAATTACACTCAAGTCTGCTGCTTAAGAACAAAGAATAATTTTGAATTAGTACGTCTTATGAGGAAAGGTGGTTGCAAACTGAGTAGGACTCAATTTCTTCAACCCACTATCCCTGGGTTGAAAGGCAAACACCTTAACCACGAGGCCAATGCTCTCAGTGATCTGATGTCTTGGACAGAGAAAAAGATGTTATAGAAAAAGATAGTATTGTCATTTATAATGATACTATGAATCATCCAGTTATAGTAACTTACTTTTGATAACACTTGTAGGGAAAATGTTAAATCTGATAGGGAAAATGTATTAAGATGTGAAACACTTCATTTAATGGTTATTGATAACTTACTTCCTAACATGTCTTTTTTTAAAACAAAGATGAATTAGAAAGATACTGATATTTTTACATTGTCAGTGTTATTCACATCATTCACATGCATATAAACTTTGCAAAATATGATTTAATGTAATTATGAATATTTTACTATTTCCAGTTACGGTTAACAAAAGTCAATGAGCAGTTGGAATGTGAGAAGAGAGAATTTGTTATACTCCTAGAAAAAAGAAACAGAGAAATCGATGATTTAAATGGTAAATTTATTAATAATTTATTTGTCACAAGTTTAATGTCTGAATCTTATTTCTTGTCTTTGCTCCCTCTGTTAATGAAAGAGTTACAATGTAATCTCTGTTTAGCAACACTGTTTGGGAGACTGAGAATCACAATATACATGTGTAACAGCGACACAAGACAGAAGTTCCCTGATATTGATTCACCTACTTTGAAGAGTATTTAGAATGGTTAAATTCAGTACCTTACCGTACCAGATTAAAACACACCTACCTACCCTCTAGATGATGTTTTTAAGAAGGAGTATTGAAAAGATTCTACTAGAGATAATCCCTATTATATACAAAATGCAGGTAGCAAAATAAATTTGCAAGAATAATATATTTATATTGAAGGCTGGCTATGTTGCTGCAAAACCAACAAGTTATCATTGTAAACTTGTATGATATACATGTATATACAATATTTGATAATTTATTGACATATGATTGTAGACGAGATGAAGAAGATGTCGAGGAAGTTGTCGGAGATGAACACAGCGAAATGTGAGGCTATTGCTAAATTTGACGAAGTCAGGAGTGGAGAAATCAACAAAGAAGTAAATATTTCTGTGTCTTCAATTTCTTCTCACTTACTTATACTTCACAGGATGAAGTGATTAATCATTAATGTGTCAAAAAAATCCTTAAATGGATATCTGGTAAAAGAATTTTGTAACAGTAACCGGTGGGGACATTTCATTTTCATAAATTCCCGATTTCATTTTGGTGAATTCACAATTTTAACTTCCTGAATTCATGTTTTCAACATATTGAATGAACAATTTGAAATCAAATTCATGAAGTAGAAATCGTGAATTTTTGAAGTTGAAATCGTGAATTTTTGAAGTTGAAATTGTGAATATGTGAAGTTGAAATCGTGAATTTGTGAATTGAAATTGTGAATTTATAAAGTTTAAATCATAAATTCATGAAGATGAAATGTCCCTCCAGTCTTTCGAACATTTGGCTTAAACTCGTTTAAGGCTTAGATTCGCGCCAAGAGAATGCAGCAGCTTCCACCTATGTTGCTAGAAATTGTGATTTAGTGTGTAAAATATTTTCATTACCGTTATTTTTATTGATGTATATTATATAGTTCCAGGTTAAGAGATTAGAGCAAGAAGTACAGAACTTACAGAAACAGATTGACTGGCTAAACAATGATGCTACAGAGAAAAATAAAGAACTGATGGCTGTCAAACGGGAAAAGGTTTGCAAACGTTCAAGTTTATTTAAAGTTACATCACATTGATTGAAGTTAAATAAAGTTTGTATCAGTTGAATATCAATTTTAAAAAGTGTATTATATGTGGCTCCCCAGAGCATAGATGAATTTAATATCATGTTAACCAGAGAAAGGATTCAAGTTTGAAATAACTTTAAACTAGGTTAACAAGAACAACGGCTTTTGAAATGGGCACTATTCCTTACAAATTACCACAATGCAGTGTGTTATCTACACACAAATTGTTCATCTGACAGGAAGGGATTATGCAATGATTTATTATCAATGTTGTTATTATTTCAGTCCAGCAAGGTACTAGAGATACAATCAGAACTAGAGACGAAGACAGAGGAATGTAGTATACTTCAAACAACAGTCGAGTCCTTGAGGAAAACTAATTCTGAACAATCTCAGAGGATTGAGACCTTCATACAAAGAATAAAAGATGTAAATATGAGATATTTTTTAAAGTAATAATTAAAGAATTGATTAAAACATATCAAAGGATCGCTCTCCATGTGAGTTCAAACCCCTTGGGCGACCCTTTGTTTCATCGAGCAAGAAACGTTACACTCATTGCTCAGTACTGGTTGGTTCCAGGAACAGAAAGCTTCCTACACAGTCAAACTAAAATAAACTCTGTATAAATGAAACTGACCGAAAACGAAATACACTCTTAAAAGATTTTTATTTTTGGAGTTTTAGCAGCAATAATGTGTAGTGAACAAAATAAGTAATTTACACATTGCAAATGGCACATACAATTCACATAAATTACCTAAAATAGGTCAAAATATGCAAAAAATAGCCCTTACTGAGTTAGTCAAGGTGTAGAAATATGGTAGTAAAAAGAGTACTTAAAGGCTGAATATGGCTTAATTAATTAGTACATGTTATTTAGCTTTGTCCTGATTTATTTATGGCACAGTCCATTCAAATTTTAGTTTTTCAATAACGATATACAACAATTCTGCTATTAACAGAATAGAGTCTGGTCAGACTGCACAGATATGCAGGCTGGTTTGGTTCTATACTGGTGGCAAAGGCTGGTGGCAAAGGCTATCATTTGAAATAAACATACATAATGCAAACATCTGCCAATATGCATAAATAGATCTATAAATAATTCTCTTTTATTTTGTTTCACAGATGCAAGACAATTCAATACAGTCAGAAGAAAAGTTTAAACAAGAAATCAATGCCCGGGCCAATCTTGCTGAACTGTATAAGGTATTTATTTTCATGATAGATGGATATTTGAAAGTGTATCTTAGTATTGCATGTAGTTACTAAAGTAAAGGTTACCTAATGCTCTACTCATTGACTGTTCTTTTAACCACTTAAAAAAGATATTTTCTAGTCATATATGAGCCATAGAATGAATAGCATGAATATAGATCTATTGTCACCTATTGTTACAATGTCTACTAAAGTGTCCATTAGTTATTGCTTTTTACTGACAATAATGAGTTGCCAGAATTACTTTGTTTTTGAAAGCACTTATTAGGTGTATTAATTTTAATAAGAGTTCTTTTCATAGTAAAAAAAAAGTTATCAACTGCATATTCTTAAACTTCCCTTGAATATACAAAAGTTTTGTCCTTCTTCAGGGTACATAAATAAATAATAAACAGGAGAATTATGTTAGTGTCACATGACATCAATAGCGATGATGTCTTAATGTAACAAAGAGTTTTGCATTATAATCAGAGAAAGGATCAATTTGATGCATTATTCTAGTGAAGAAAGCAGTTAAAGGGCAAACACTAAGTAAAAACACCAGTAAAACTGACTAAGATATATACAAAATACTTTAGTAATTGACAAATGTATGTAGTTAAAGTAATTGGTTCTGTCTTAATTTCTGGGCTTGGCATGTGTATTATGTGTAGATAATGAATAAAGGCAATATGTCTTACATCACTTTTTCTCCACTGCTCGTACACATATCTTACATAGAGAAGTAAATGTTTACTTTCAAAAAAGAATAGGAAATTTGTACTGGTACACAAATCATAGATTGTTTCCTGTATGCCAATATATTATTACAATAGGAATTTAAGAGGAATGGTAAAAATAACAAAAAATAAGAATATTAAATGTAATGATAATAATCTTGCATTGAACCAAATAAATTTGCATGGATCCCCCTGCTCGCCTGCCCCACCCCTACATGGAAAAAAAATTTGAATGTTTAAGTGCAATAAAGTATGCAATTTCAAAACATTTTACTTTTCACTATTTCATGTTAAATCCTTTTGAAATATTAATTTTTCATTAGATGCTATAAGTTTTACATAAATTTGTGTCCATAAGAATTGTCCAAATTGTTAAAATTCATTTATGTAAATGATAGAATTTAGCAATGTTATAAGTTGTTGATAATTTATGTTGACTGTTGTTTATTTTACTATTATAAAGGGAAAAGCTGAGGAGAATGAGGCCCAGGCCAAAGAGCTGTTTAGTGCAGTCACAGAACTCCGGAAAATGCTCAAGGAGGCTGCTGATGGTAGTACATCTTTGTCTTTATTTGCCTTGTAAATTTTCGGTGTTATATAAGAAAAAGAGATCACAGTTGTGCCATTTAAAATTTCTGTGTTATATAAGAAAGAGATCACAGTTGTGTCTTTTAAAATTTCCGTGTTTTATTAGAAAGAATCATAGTTGTGCCATTTAAAATTTCTGTGTTATATAAGAAAAAGTAATCACAGTTGTGCCATATAAATTTTCTGTGTCATATAACAAAAGAGATCACAGTTGTGCCATTTAAAATATACATGTTAATTGTTATGAAAATACACTATTTTCCAAAGGGCAGATAATCCTAAAATTATTTTATGCAAAGTTATGCTTATATAACTATCTAGCACTGAGAAAAGTGGAGGGCCCAGTCTGCTGACAGGTTTTGTTTAAATATTGTTCAAAATAAACTTTATAAAAACTTCATCCAATTTGTATATTTTAACAAGGGAGACGAATTGTTTATGTTGCTGATTTCTATCCTCAAAAGAAAAAAAATTAACATAAATGTTTTCACTTTGTAGCCCATACAGATATGGAAAATGAAAAAGATGAAGAAATACAAAAAGTCAGGGATGTGTTGGATCAAAAAGGTTTGCAAAGCATTTCATCATATCGTGATTTAACACATTTATTTATAACTGTCCATTTAAAACTACGTGAAATATGTTTTGAGTAAATTGTCTTTTTGTAGTTGAAACAAACTTTTGTAATACACATGTTTAAAAGACGCTATATGTAAACTATACTTTTAAACATAGGAAAAATGTATAGCTTCATGCACATTAACAGATCATGATTATGCTTTTGCTATGATATATCCATTTTCATTAAAAAAAAAAAAAGACATTTGTTTCTTGACCACCGTAAATTCTGTCTGAGGCTGTAAACATTTTATCTGGCATATAAAAAGCATCAATTGACGTCTTTGAATTTGGTGTAATGAAGAGAATGGAGTGATGGCTTTGTGTTTAAAGTGTCTGTCTCTCAACATAGGGGTCATGGTTTTGAGCCCTACTTGGGCATGACCATGTTTCCTCATTTACACCCAGTACTTGTGAGTTCCAGGAAAAAGGACTCAAGAGTAGCTAAAATTAGCTAATAGAAACCACAGTGAAGCTTAGATTTAAATGTAAACTAATAAAATACAAATTCATATATGTTGCTGTATTTAATCTTTCAGACAAAAGAATAGAGAGATTGGAACAAGAGCTTGTCAATGCCAATGAGCTGCTATCTGCTATGAAATCTAAAGGTAACACTTCACAGTCCTTTCTACCTATTTGAGTTGAGAGAAATAATAACTTATAATTGAGATGATTATATTTCTTGTTATCATGTTTCTAAGGAGTCCTATTTCTATGTGCAGTAATATTTAAAAGTAGGTTTCAACATTTTAAGTACTCTTGAAAATGCACCTTGGCATTGATGCTAGTCCTTCAAACTTGGTGGACATGTAATACAATATGATTTAAAACATTATAGTGCTATGATGATTTGCCTGTGCTACCATTTTAGAGACAGAAACTTAATGTTGCAAGCTGAAAATTTAAGCATTTACATCTAATTTCTATCTGTTATTACCGCGACTGTGTTTGTTTTAATGGTTATTGTAATAATTCAGGAATGAGTGAGGATAAAGTAGAAGCCATGTTCCCAACAGCCGCGGCCACTAGTAAAATGTTAAAGTCTGGTATGACCTTGACCCAGATATATAATGAATATGTACAGGCGACCGATGCTCTACAGTTTGAAAAGGATGAGAACAAACGACTAAATTCATACCTGGATCAAATACTTCAGGTACAGTGTTACCCAGGGCTCGACAAATGTGTATTATCCAAGCTAATCCCCAGTTGCAAACAAACTTTTATGGTTATTACTTCACGGTGCACTGCCGTTTACAATAGAGAAGTCCACGTTGTTGGGCTTTTTTTCAAAATTGTAACTTTAAAACTATTTATACTCTAGGATTAGCTGGGAAAACCCAGTATGTTCTTAATTCTGGAGCAAGTCTATTCTGATGTCTTTATTTATATTTATAATATATGTATTAATATAATGTAAATATATTTTTAACAATATTACATATTTGTTATATTGTATATGAGTAGTATACACAATATTGATTCTATGTCAATGATTTTTTTTTTGCATAAAAATTTAGTTCAGATAAAGGCTTTTTTCACCCTTTTGAAAAAAAAATCAACTGAAAATCTTTATTATTTAAGTCTTGAATTTTTTTTTTTTACAGGTTTTACAGAATGATAAAAATTGGTCTGACAAATCTTTTAATCAGTAAGAAATTTATGATAGTGCCATAAAGGCTTTTATACTTTTAACACGTAACTATCCATACCGCGCCAGTTATGTGTCAATGACTCAATGTGCAGTTAAACCCAAACAAACTGAAACTGAAATGTTATTTACACATGTTACAGGAGATAGATGAGAAGGCACCAATGTTGAAGAAACAGAGGGAAGATTATGAGATAGCCTTGAAGAGTATCGACCAGATGACCAGACAGCTAGATGCTGCTATGTTGGTCTGTAACTTATTTAACTTCTTGAATTGTAGTGGCAATAATGGCTTACCTATGTCAAGAACAGTGTAAAGCCAGGCCAGTCTGTACATCTGTGCAGTCTACACTAGACTTTATGCTGTTCAATGTTAGTATCTTTAAGGAATTCCAGTGTTTATTCTAGGATTCGAAAAACAAGGGGGGATTTTTATCGAAAAGTGAGAATTTATTACATTTGTTGATCTTTTTCCTTCTTTGTCTTGTAAAATTTTCCCCCTTCCTCTCAAAAAATAGGGGTGAATTCTCAAAAATATGGGTGAATCCCCCCCCATCGCCCCTCCTAGAATAGACACTAAACTCCACTGAGGTGTTATATCCTAAAGTTATGAAATTTGAATTTCTTACATAAATCAACTGGGGCACTTAAAACAGAAAGATATGCAAAAGATATTTTTAGAAATTGACTCACAATAAATTGAAAACTATATTTTTGTGCCATTTTAACATGATTTTAAATTTTGGATCAATTTTCTCAATTAGAATAATCATTCTGGAAAAACAGAGTGAGAAAATGATCTGAAATTTTGTATACAAGTTAACTGATTTAGACCTACATCAAATGGAACATTAATCTCGAAAAATTATTTTCATTCATGTTAAAAAAATCCGCGGTGGATTCCTTTTAACAATGAAACCCAATAATTAACAATAGGCAGTTCAAAATTCACAGTAAGGCAAGTTTGTTTATTCAAATTTAAGGATATAACGGTTAAAATGCTACCAGAGCATGTTCAAGAAATTGAATTCTTTGAATATCTGCAGTAAAATATTTCAACCTTTAACCTGCTTAATGTGTGCTATAGTTTTTGTATTTTGAAAAGTCCATTCAAAGTTTAAAAGATTTTAGTATACAAAAACTCAGCTACCAACAGTATAAGTGCACCAATGTGCAGACTGACCTGGCTGTATATTGGTAACAAAAGCTGATCACTTTCCATTAAAGCAGGTTAAAAAATTTATAAGATGTTTAACCTTCATGTATTTACTTGAATTATTGTCTTAGTAGTTAAATTGTCTTCCTTCCAACCTATGGGTCCTTGTTGTGTCACAATTGTGTTTCCTCGCATGATACCACACAGGTTAGTCCAGGAGTGGTTCAAATTAGCTTCAAGCTTTCGAGTTTTTATGAAAAGGCTTATTTATAAACTGACTGTTAATTAATTTGTATGTTATTGTATGTTATAGGACTGCCAAACATTACGAGCTGAAACTGACGAGAGTCACCGAAAGTCGTCACATCTGACACGGGAGAACCAAAAACTGCAACAGCAAATCAGAGATCTCTCTGAGCAGGTAACAAGATGATAAACTCCTAACTAGTGTTCTCATAAGATATTGCTATTTGCTGAAATAGTTAAATAGGAAAAAATGTGAAGGTTTTGCCTGCTTTTGATAATTAAAGAAAACCAGGGTTTATTTGTATTTTGATAATTAAAGAAAATTGGGGTTCATTTGTATTTGATTAGTAAGGAATGTATTTTGATAATTAAAGAAAATCGGGGTTCAATTGTATTTTGATTATTAAAGAAAATCAGGGTTCAACGTAATTTTCATAATTAAAGAAAGGCAGAATTCAGTTGTATTTTGACAAAGAAAATCAGGGTTCATTTCTGTTTTGATAATTAAAGAAACAGGATACAGTTGTTTTTTATTGATAATTTAAGAAAATCAGGGTTCAATTGTATTTCAATAAAAAAACCAAGGGTCACAAAACCTCAGTGGAGTTCCTTTAAGGAATTTCAATGGATATGTAGGCTGACCTGACTCTGTTCTGGTGCTTAATACTTATCACTTTTGGTTCCAGTCAGTTAAGGGTTGACCATAGATAGGAGCTAGGTATTTTGTAGGTAAAAGCTGATTAATGTTTTGGAATCTTCAGGTGAAGTACTTGGTGAAAGAGATGGAAGAGGTTAAAGGTGGGCGTGTAGTGAAAGATGATGGATCTTCCCCAGAGATTAGCAGTTCTTCCAGGCTCATATCTGACAGGCTTGTTACCTTCAGGTAAATATTGTGTGATAGCTATAACCTTTGAACATACAAGAACATTTAGTTAAAGGAAAAGATTGTGGAATAAATTTTTAGGTGGACATTTGGAAGAATATGGAGAGCTATTGCATTCACCCTGTGGTGGGCATCGCAATTTGGTAATGTTTTTGTGCCCAAGTTGGTATCTTCAAAAATTACTGAAGGGAACTTCATATACATTTATGAGCAGAATAGAAGGGCACTGTTCAAGGCCATATCTCGAACATGGATTTTGACACAATTGTGTCCCTTTTTGAACAAAAAATTTCTGTAATTTTTTTTTCAAGGTTTGTTTAAACCATTTATTTGCTTGCTTTAAGAAAAGTCAAATGTTGGTGACTGTTGTTTAAGTGGACTTAAATACTCAAGAGAACAGTACATTGCTTATGTCATTGATTCTGAATTAACTTCACTGAAAACTTCTATGACAAGCATTTAGCACCCTTGTTTTACTTACAACTCTGTCAATGGTTTTCATACTTTATTTCCAACTTTAATGCTAAGAAGTTTTCGGATACTTGTTTTTTGTTTTTCATGCTTTTAATTTGTGCTAAATGTTTTTAGAACAGTTGTTATTTAATTATTTGAATGTATCTACTACCTGCAGGAACATTGATGAGTTACAAGAACAGAACCAGAAGTTACTGGCGGTGATCAGGGAGCTGTCTGATAAACAAGAGGAGGAGGAGAACATGGCTGTAGATGCTAAGTATACCTGTTTTCTTGTATCTCGCCTATTACCTGCTCGAACCAGAAATAATTAACCTTGGCCACCAGTATATAGCCAGGTCTGCCTGCACATCGGTGATGTCTGACCAAGCTCTATACTGTTTTAAGGTCTTTTTTATGTATTTTTTATGTATTTTTGTATTAAAATCCCTGAAACCTTAAATAGACTGTTCTGAAATTAAAACTGGGCAATTCTATTATACAAATTTAGCGGGTTGTTGAATGTTAATATTACAATATCTTTATAGTATCTTGTCACCTTAGTGCAATAATGGAATATGTCCTTCTAAATTTAATTGCAATTAATCAGACATTGCACTAAGGTGAGGATCTGTTCACACCTGTAGACTATGTTAAAAAACAAAAAAAATAGCAAGAAATGATAGTGCTGCTATGCTATGAGTGGCACCTGACCTGATGCTGAGTGGTGAAGGTCATTGACATAATTTGCAACTCATTGCTGTGGGTACAAGTCCCACAAGGGAATTTTCTTACATTCAAATTATCTTCTTCATTAGTAAACAGCTGATTTATTGCAGGAAGATCAGTGGTTTTGCTTACATCTATTGATGTACAGGTATACTCGTAAAGGGGCACTGGAAGGTTTCCTTCGCCAGTTTATGTGGAATGTTCTGCATCTTCTGTACTGTATTGGTATGAATTAGAACTTTATAAGAAAAGATTTGTAGGTAGGAATTTCAATGATTAATTGTTGAATATTTCAGAACAAAGGAACTAAAAGAACAATTCGAGCAGGCCCAGGAAGAACTGGCAGAATTAAAAGATTCTAGGTTACGGCAGTCAGAAATGGTAATCTTTGTACATAACCTGAGTTTTCTTTTAAGAAAATATTAGATTGTGTAATATTCTTTCTTTATTAGTAAATTTTGTAAGTAATTGCATGTTATTCCTGTATTTTTATCAATACAATGTACAATACTCTGTGTCTGAGTAGTTAAGGTTGCTGACATCAAATTACTTGCCCTACACAGCTGTGGGTTTAAATCTCATTTGGGACTTAAGATTCTTTCATTTGAGGATGTTATCTAGCTAGCTTACGGAAAATTGGTGGTACTACTTGGGTGCCTGCTGATGCCTGAAATAATGCATAGGGTGAGGGGAGGGGGCACCATAGGTCTCCCTCCACCAGTGAAACTGGAAAGTTGCCATATGACCTTGACAGTGTGACTTAATCCAACAAAAAACAGAAACATAGAATGAAACTCTGAAAGGAAATAAAGCTATATTAGCTCAAAGAAGTCCTCTCTTATGACAAAAGCATTACTAGATATAGTACATACATACAGTTTTTTATTTAGATTACAAGAATATATCATAAAGATATTCATACAGTCAAGACTTTCTTGGTAAAAGTATATGTAATTTTTAGCTCGACTTTTCTATGAAAAGGGGAGCTATCCTACTCGCCCCGGCGTCGGCGTCGGCGTCGGCGTTGGCGTCGGCGTTGGCGTCACACCTTGGTTAAGTTTTTCGTACCACCCCACTTTATTTCAGAAGTATTACAAGTATGGCTTTGAAACTTACCATACTTGTTCACCATCATAACCTCCATCTACAGACAAGAGTACATAACTCTGTCAAGGTTTTTGACAGAATTATGGCCCTTTTTTGACTTAGAAAGTGTATTGAGCTTGGTTTAAGTTTTTTGTACCACCTCACTTTATTTCAAAACCATTGGAGGTATTGCTTTGAAACTGACCATACTTGTTTACCATCACGACCTTCATCAACAGACAAGAGGACATAACTCTGTCAAGGTTTTTGACAGAATTATGCCCCTTTTTGACTTAGAAAATACATTGAATATGGGTAAAATCCACTTATTGCCTTAACCCTTTGAGATATTGCTTTGAAACTTTTAATGCTATTTCACATCATTACCCCCATCTGTACGCAAGAGAAGGTAACTCTGTCAAGGATTTGTTTTTAAAAATTAAGGCCTTTTATCGACTTAGAATCTTGGTTAAGTTTTTAGTACCAGTCCACTTTTTGACTGAACTGTTTGAGATATTAATTTGAAAGTTGGAATACTTGTTTACAATCATGATTCCCAAACATGTCCAGGAGAAGGTAATTCTGTCAAAGATTTTATTTGAATTATGGCCCTTAACTGTCAATGTTTTGTATTATAGGCAAGCACTAAAAAACTTAAAAAATCTAAAAAAATTCATTCCTATCCACTTGTTCACTTTACCATAAATTATGTCATATAAACATTGCTGTAATATTCAAGGGTATCAAACAACTAGTTCACTTTAAAAATACAGAGATTCTTGTATTGCCTTTTACTGCAAAAACTTTTTTTATTGGCAAGCAATAAAAAAGTCGAGCGCGCTGTCTTACGGACAGCTCTTGTTATGCTGTCCTATAGTAAAAAATAACTTGTTCCAAAGACTGCTGCATATTCTGTTATTAAATAATATAGATAAAAAATGATTAAGGGTGCATTTAGTTTCTTTGATTTTCCAAGTAAAGCTGCTGAAATATTGTCATATAACCTTTACAGTGTTGAGATGATAATGAGTACAACACAAACAAAATAAGAATAAAATATATTCACATATTGCAATGTATGTATTATTTGTTTCCAGGTGGAATCTATTGTGCGACAGAGAGATATGTATAGAATACTTCTTCAGCAAGCCAATGCTTCCCCTGTAAGTATAGCCACTGTACCTTTAAAAGATTTGTGATTGTCATATGGGTGGTTATTTTAAAATAAGTGTTGATATGTGAATAGGGGATTTTTCTGTATAAACAAAGAAGGCAAGAAGCATACGTAATTTCAAGACAGTGAACTTTCTGTTATTACCTCCTCTGTATAATACACATTTTGTATTGGAAAAAGGACTTCAGCCTTTGTGATTATATTTTTGTGTATCTCACATCATATTGTACAATATTATACAACAATGCACTCACAAACAAGATCTTTTGTCCTTATTTTTATCATTAATTTATATGCAGATTGCATCCAAATGCAAAAGCTCTTAGATTTTACCTAAAGCTATATTGGTGTGTCTGTTATTAAAAATGTAAATAATCCAGGAAAAAAGCATGACACAAAACATCTCCCAGAAACCTAAAAAATTAGTTACTAATAATGTTTACCAGTTTTATCAGTATTCAGAAAATAAAAATACAAAGCCTTTTAGGGAAGTGGTTTCCATTTGCTGCCTGCACAATTATTAATATGCCTTAAAATAATTCAAACAAAGGCCAAGTATATATTTTATATTCTTAAGTTGACAAGTAAATACTGAAACATCTGTTAAATTTTCATGAAATATTTTTTTGTTTGTTTCCTTATTAAGCATTATCAAATATCAATCAGTCTTACTGAATTCTGTCTAGATTTTACAAGCAATTGTCAATATTTAACTTGCAGACACCAGATATGAGTTTGTCACGCCCTGGAGAAATGAAGAGTCCCGTTAAATTACAAAAAAGTCCCGGTCCAGACGCTATGGAGAAGAAGTTGGATGAAGCCAATAAAGCATTGAAACAACATCAGATGGAGTTTATGTCATACAAAAAAGACAAAATGGAAAATGATAAGTATGAATGCTATAATGTTTTTAATATTTTTCTAATTTTTATGACTCAACTATTTTAAGAAAAGGTAATCATCAAAACAATGCAGTTGACGTAGCGTTGGGTTAACGCTCCAAATGCAAATTTCTCATTAGAAATTGAAAGTCTTCGACTGAGATCCCTGGTAAATCTTTTAAGTCATAATTAGTTGGTCAGTGACCAAAACCATTTACCTCTATCTTATAAATCTAGCATGTAGTTTTATACATGTATATGTTTTCATGCTGTGAACATGGAAAATTCCACATGAAGCATGGATTTTCATCTTAATTTTCCCATTATGAAAAATATAAAATTCTTTGTAGATGTTGTTTTGTTTGTTTTGCTTTTATATTATCCTGTCAAAATTATTATTTTTTTCAGGATTATGAAAGAGCAGGTAGATAAGTTAAGACAGGAAGCCACAGATCTACGTCTGCAGAACGCTAAACTTTCATCACAGGTATGTAAATATATAATCTTTATTAAAGTCTCATCATACATAACATTTCAATTACAAATTATAAAACTTAATATCATAAAGATGCCTATACGGTCATTCTGATCAGAATTATAAGAGATTACAATCATTTTAAAAGGGAGATAACTCCTTGCCCCATACTGCAAGTACTTCGAATATCAATGAAGAGTTACCTTTCTTTTCTAATCTTATCACAATATGTGTAATTGTTTTTGAAACCCTTAAAAATTAAAATGGATATTTCCAAATTCAATTTTAGGCAAGTCCTATTGTACATATTTAGCATTGTAAGTGTTATAGCGGAATTGCAAACTTTGTTTTTTATCCTTTACTCCTTCCATGCACTGTTGTTGATGTGTGTCTGTCTGTGAGTCAATTGCTAACATCATGCTTTAGTTTACATAAACCTTAGATTTGAATATCACTTTCTTGTACCTTTTATTTAAATCTCCATGGTGTTTGTTTCCAGCTTGTAAATTTCAAGCTTAATGTAAGTCTTGATCTCAAACAAGTTTTTTGATACATTCTATATAATAAAGGATGTGGCATCAGTAAAGCTTTTGAAACAGCCTGTATAAAGTTTATTGTATGGAGACGATAACATATTTATTGTTTTCTAGCTGGAATTTGCTGCAGAGAGGAATAAAGCTGCCGTGAGTAATACCGAGGGTTACAAGAAAGAGATAGCCGTGTTGAGAGACAAGCTTCAGAAATATACAGCCTCCGTTGCTAAACACGAACAGACCAGTAACTCACTTAGACAGGTACATATTTAACTTCCTGTGGGTGCTGGAGTCAATTTAGGAAATAGATATCAATTCTGAGTGCATTGTTGTAGAATAGTGCACAGTTCAAGTTCATATGTGAAGGAATTAAATCAGGAATGCAAAAAAAAATTAATATCTATTTTCATTCTAACATGCTTATATAAAAAAAAAATTTGATAGAAATATGTTGAACTACATTGAGGTAGAAATAATTTTACTGACATCATTTTGTTTATTGACGTCATATCTGACATCATACTACGTCAGTATGTGTAATAATGTAGTTGATTGCCCTATCTGTTTGATAGGGGAATATTGTGTGGCATGTTTAAATATACAAATGAAGCAGTGGTAAGGTTGACTTTGATCTAGCAGTAACTTGATATCTACACAAGAAGGCAATAGTATTGGCCAACATGCAATATTAATTTTGAGTAAGGTGACTTTATGTTGCTTGTTTTTGCAATTTCCAAAAAAAAATCGTAATGTATAATGAAATAGATTTTAGCAATTTTGAAAATGAAATTTATTTGGCCAAAATTTGTTTGTTCTTTTGAAAATGAATTTGATTATTATATGATTATTGTATTTGACTAATATATATTTTATATATAATTTTTAATAATATTATATTTAACAGACATAATATGTTTAATTACATACTTTTGAGATTGGCTTTCATACTTACAATGAAAGACCCTTATTTTTAGATTGACACATATTTGATCATAGGTAATATAAATACCAAATAACCTGTTGAAACCAAAATTAATCAGCTTTTGCTACTAATATAGAGACAAGACAGCCTGAATGTCTGTGCAGTCTGACCAGGCTCTATACTGTTTTCATTATGAATATTATCTCCCCTGAAGAACATAGTTCAGCCCTATCTACAAAATGTTTTTTGCTAAGACTATCATAGTTTCCAACATGCAATATAGATTCATGCACTTGGACAAGATAGTATTTAAATATTGAAATCCCTTAAACTTGAACGGAAGTGTTAAAAGATTTCAGGCAGTGCAAGTTCATTACATAAATTCATTCGGTTATGGATTAAAGGATCTTGTTAACCATCTATGATCTAATGTGGTTTAATAATATTATGTTTGAGTAGGAGCTGATGGCGGCCCAGGAGCAGATAGCGAAGGCCGAGGCTCGTGTTGAAAATCTCCGAGCGGAGAAGGACCTGATCAGATCCTCAGAACAGAGAGTGATGATTGAGCTTGAGTGTATACGTAGAGAGAGACAGACACAGACCATGTTGATGGCTAATCTACAAGCAATACAGGTATGTTGTTTAAATATCTTACCATGGAAATCTAATACTGTAGATTTACAGTAAGTCAAAGTATGGACCATGTAAGAACTACATCAAGTTGAAAAATTTGTCTAATGAAAATTCAATTTGTCTAATGAAAATTCAACTTGTACATAGGTTGTTGTTATGAATATATATAGGAAAAAATCAGGACTATTTAATCTTACTTTAACACATCCAGCAAAATGACTGATTGAAATTCCACACATTGAAGTTGTAATGTACTTTGTTTTTAAAAACTGACATGAAATTAAAGATTTAGAACTGATTTTAGTTTATTCATATAAAAGATTTTGTTTTTGTCCATAATTAAAATGTTTGTTTTATTCATTATGTGCTAAATTTAAATATCTTTAATCAGAGTGTCATTTGGGCTGTTTTACCGTCAATACCAGTGGAAAGTTGTCAGTATTATATTTAAAGGCACATTATGCCTCAGAATCAAATAAATATTTTACTTCAAAAAGGACAACCTTGAGCTTTATGTTTTCAATATTGTTTTAGAGCATGTTAGACACTTGTTACATGAAGAAAGTAGCGCTAAATGTGAAATCATTTGTCATGAAAGTAACAAAATGTAAACAAAGTAGTATATTGACTTCCCATACAAAATCACTTTGAATGTACTAATTGCCAAAAAAAAAAAAAAAATCAACCAAACAAAAAGATGGTTTAGGTAATTGGCAAATCAGTAACTTTTTGAAAACTGTCAAAGTACACCAAATATAGAAAACTATAGAAAAATAGAAATAAAAAACATTTCTAGGGCGTAATGGGCCCTTAAATGATAAATGAATTAGAAGAGTACTAATATATTTCTTATTGCAGAATAATTTAGAGAGAAATGAAAAGGAAACAAAGAATACTTTAGGAAAACAAATCGAGACATTAGATCGTGAGAAAACATTTTTAAAGAAGAGATTAGAAACAGAGGACAGACAACATTCAGCAATGACCAAACATTGGGAGGTTAGTGTTACAATAATACATGTTATCCGGAACTCGGCAAATGTGGGTTTTCGGTGCTAATCCCCCGGTACAAACAAACTTACCGTTATAGCTTCACAGTGCACTTTAGGTCACAATAGATTAGTCAACCTGTTGGGCTTAATTTAAAAGCTGTAACCGTAAAAGTTAGTTTGTACCCCCAGATTAGCTAGGGAAAAACCCAAATATTCTTAATTCCGGAGTAAGTCTATTACTGGAAGAGAGAGATACATCCCTTTATCTTATTAGAAGCCTCTTCCCAATCAAAGTTTTCTTTAACATTATGCAGTTTTTAGCTCACCTGTCACAAAGTGACAGGGTGAGCTTTTGTGATCGCTTTTCGTCCGGCGTCCGTCCGTCGTCCGTCCGTCGTCCGTCCGTCGTCCGTAAACTTTTACTTTAAATGACATCTCCTCATAAACCACTAGGCCAATTTCATCCAAACTTCACAGGAATGTTCCTTTGGTGGTCACCTTTAAAAATTGTTCAAAGAATTTAATTCCATGCAAAACTCTGGTTGCCATGGCAACCGAAAGAAAAAACTTTAAATATCTTCTTTTAAAAAACCATAAGAGCTAGAGCTTAGATATTTGGCATGAAACATCATCTAGTGAGTGTCTACCAAGTTTGTTCAAATAAAAGCCCTGGGGTCAAAATTGGCCCCGCCCCGGGGGGTCATTGATTTTCCCTATATGCATATAGTAAAAACTTAAAAAATCTTCTTTTAAAGAACCCAAAGAGCTAGAGCTAAGATATTTAGCATGAAACATGTTCTAATTGGTGTCTACCAAGTTTGTTCAAATAAAAGCCCTGGGGTCAAAATTGGCCCCGCCCCGGGGGTCATTGATTTTCCCTATATGCATATAGTAAAAACTTAAAAAACCTTCTTTTAAAGAACTCAAAGAGCTAGAGCTTAGATATTTGGCATGAAAGATCTTTTAGTGAGTGTCTACCAAGTTTGTTCAAATAAAAGCCCTTTGGTCAAAATTGGCCCCGCCCCGGGGGTCATTGATTTTCCCTATATGCATATAGTAAAAACTTAAAAAATCTTCTTTTAAAGAACCCAAAGAGCTAGAGCTAAGATATTTAGCATGAAACATGTTCTAATGGGTGTCTACCAAGTTTGTTCAAATAAAAGCCTTGGGGTGAAAATTGGCCCCGCCCCGGGGGTCATTGATTTTCCCTATATGCTTATAGTAAAAACTTAAAAATCTTCTTTTAAAGGACTCAAACAGCTAGAGCTTAGATATTTGGTATGAAACATCTTCTAGTGTGTGTCTACCAAGTTTGTTCAAATAAAAGCCCTGGGGTCAAAATTGGCCCCGCCCCGGGGGGTCATTGATTTTCCCTATATGCATTTAGTAAAAACTTGAAAAATCTTCTTTTAAAGAACCCAAAGAGCTAGAGCTAAGATATTTAGCATGAAACATCTTCTAATGGGTGTCTACCAAGTTTGTTCAAATAAAAGCCCTGGGGTGAAAATTGGCCCCGCCCCGGGGGGTCATTGATTTTCCCTATATGCATATAGTAAAAACTTAAAAAATCTTCTTTTAAAGAACTCAAAGAGCTATGGATAAGATATTGAGCATCAAACATGTTCTAATAGGTGTCTACCAAGTTTGTTCAAATACAAGCCCAGGGGTGAAAATTGGCCCCGCCCCGGGGGTCATTGATTTTCTTTATATGTGTTCAGCAAAAACTTTAAATCTTCTTTGAAAAAAACCAAATAGCTAGAGTTTAGATATTAAGCATGAAACATCTTCTAGTAAGTGTCTACAAAGTTTGTTCAAATAAAAGCCCTGGGGTCAAAACTGGCCCGGCCCCAGGGGTGTCATTGTTTTTAACTATATGTGGATAGTAAAAACTAAAAAAAATCTTCTTTTAAAAAGCCCAATGAGCTAGAACTTAAATGTTTAGCATGAAACATCTTCTTATGGGTGTCTACCAAGTTTGTGCAAATAAAAGCCCTTGGGTTAAATTGGCTCTGCAACGTTGGGGGAGTGGGGGTTGGGGGGGGGGGGGCCTATATACAGGTGAGCGACCTCAGGGCCATCATGGCCCTCTTGTTCCTAAATTCTAAACTTACACCAGATTTTACTTCCCGAATTAGCAATTTTCAGGAGAGATTTCAGTGAAACTTCACAGGATTGATTGTCACCATGCCTAGTTGTGCATAGTAAGTTGATCTTCTGCTTGAATTTTTTGACACAATGTCAAAGCTTCCTTTCGAGCGCATAAGTCACTTTTCAGTAACAGCTCTTGGTTTTTTCTCACATTGAAGTGCAATTAAAACTGCTGAGGTCCAACGGCCTAAAAATCTAAAATTTAAAATCTTACAAATATCAAGTGGAGAACTTAAAATGGAAAACTCTGCAAAATTGTAATAATTATAATAATAATTATTATGAAAGAATATTAAATTGAAAATTGATTTTAGTGTAAATTATTAGCCAGAGCTGAGTTGCAACCCATTTCATTTTGGGGTAGTTTTGATTATTCTGGAAAAATAGGATGCAGGAAGGACCCAAAAATGTGCACACAAGTTATTGGTCCAGACCTTCAATATTTTGTCCAAAAATTTCGGAAAACTATTTCCAGGACTTCCAGACTTCAGTGGAGTCCCTTTAACTTACTTACTGCTAAAATATGTTTACAAGAAAATTTTTATGTTTCCATTAATCACTTGATGACAATTTTATTTGTAGCGACAAGTACAGGAGTTGAGAGGTCAGTTAGAACAAGAATTAAAAAGTCATCAGAATACAAAGAATCAGATAGAACCCAAAGAAAAAGAATTAAAGGAAACAAGAGAAAAGGTATTTCTTAAAATTCAAGATATAACCAGAACATGTGTTAAAATAGGCATGAAAACCAGAAAACAAACAATGCAGATTATATGAGTGATAACTTTTATCATCATGGCCCCTTTAAAACTTATGATTACATTTACATATTAGTCTTTGAAATATGTATCACAGTTCAGAACTGTTAACAATTTATGGAGAAAAGATATGTAAGTGACAGGATAACGCAGTCAGTGGAGCTACAGAACGGTATTCCAAGGGTCCTGGGTTCGTGTCCCTGTCAAGATGCACATTCTCAACTTGTGATATTTTGTGCCTAACATAGATCCATCACTAATTAGAGCTAGTTTAATTCATATTTCCATGAGAAATTTTAAGATGAACTTCAAAATAGAGGCAGTGTATGTCACCGTTCAGAACTATTCAATATTTAGGATGTGTAAGCAGCCGGATGGCTCATTCAGAAGAGCCACATAGCAGTATTCCAAGGCTCCCAGATTCTAGTCCCGGTCAAGGTGCACCTTTTTCGCACCCTGTGACATATGTTTGAAAAGATTGAATGCTGGTATATCATGTGATCATTGAATTTCAGATTAAAATGATCTCAACAAAGCTGGCTGATGCTGAAACTAGACTGGAAACTCTAACATCTGGCACAGGTAAATAAATATGGTCTATCTAAATAATGTGGAATATGTTTACTAAAATAGAAAAAAAAATCTGGGGGATGAGGGATGTCATACACATGAAGATGTGACCTCTGTCCATCATGCTGCCCATCTGTAGACTGACCAAACAGTGGAATGTTGGAGCATCTGTATGAACACATTTCTAATTTCAAGTATGAATTTCAAAAAAAAAATAATAATACTGTACTTCATAGCACTTTTTACTCAGAGCTTAGAATGTTATGCCAATGAGATTTTCTATGTACACAAAATAGTACAGGAATGATTATTCTAACAATATAAAAATGTACACAAGCCTTGGATAAATAACTTATCTATTTTTGAAATTTTAAGGTGGGGATAAGGGTGATGAATTGAAGGAATTGAGAGTTAATCTTGAGCAATCTCGTGCAGAGGTCACAAGTCTACAGACCCAGTTACAGAAGGCCAAACAGCACACTGAACAATACAAAACAATGGCGGAAAGTTTACAACAAACTATAGACCAACAGAATCAGGTAAACAGTTTACATTGATGTTTTTCATTGACATATATGTTTATTTTCTTTAACTAGAATTATTTTATGCCTCGAAGGATCATCCAAGTAGTTTTCTGATTGATTTATTGATTATCAATGATTCATTGATTGATTATTATTTGTTTCCAAATTAATTATCATTATTTCTTGCATATTGGGTAAGATTTTCAAAAATGTTTACACCTGTATGTCGCATGCTTTTAAATAACGTTTAGAGCACCCTTTAGGAATGAATACTTTGCTTTAGATGATACAGTTTTACAGTTATGAGTGAAGATGTAAATTTATACCGTGTTGTAAGAAAGAAGTGCTAGATAGATATATAATTTTTACATAATTTCTTATCTGACTCTCTTTAACTGTTTAGCAAAGACCCGGTAGAGACTTGCTATCCCCAGTTAACAGTTAGACTTCAGTCTAGATATTCTTGTCTATAACATGGCAGCTGGTGCAGGATTCATATCCAAGATATTAGTGTAAAGCTTGCAATAGCCTCAATTTGTGAGAAATTCTTGTACAGTCGAACTTCGTTCGCTCGAACTCGGAGGGCCTGTGCAAATTTGTTCAAGAGATCGGTAGTTCGAGCCAAGCGAGGTTGAACTCGTATCACGTTGATCATATGCCTAAAGGTTTTCCTAGCTTACATCCGTCGAATGATAAATACGTCAATATTATTGTTTGTTAGTACATCTGTTCGTCAAATATTTCATATTCAGAATTATTATCCCAGTGTTTTAATTAAGTATTAACGGTACGCTGTGTTAATCTATGTTCATGCATATTGTAATTGGTTGAGTTCGATTGGGCAATCACACCAAACTTGTTGAACAATGTTCAAAATATATTTACATGTTTATAATGGGATGAATTTAATTTTAAATAATAAATTAATGAAATATGTATTTAAAACATTTACAGCAGCATCTATTTGTAGTCATTTACTAAAATAAACACACGTACAAGTATCATTCTATAAATAGATAACACTGTTAACGATTCACTTTACATGAACCACGGTTGTAATTAAAGCCGTCCGGGTAAACGTCATTCTTTATTGGCATGCATATTTCACTTATTACACAAGTTATTTTCTTTTTATCGTTACCATAAATGGCAAATCAACAACATTATCATAACAAACAAATCGGTTACAACACCTCTTATTTTGTATCAATTAACCTTAATTACCTTTGTCACGATCACGAGGTGTTTTAAACATGTGTCGCCGACTGTCATTTATTTAGTACATACCCACTTGTCTTTTTGTGTTCGACCGAAAAGGTGTGATTTTCACTATATTTCTGCCAAAGGGACCAGAGATCAGGTTCCAGAGTTCGAGCGATCGGTGTTCGAGCGATCCGAGGTAGAACAATATATATTATATAGGAATTTTGCCGGGACTGGGCGATGAGTTCGAGCGAAGGGAGGTATTCGAGCGATCCGAGTTCGAGCGAACGAAGTTTAATTGTACTTAAATAAAATTGTCTACTATATAACAACGTATGTGACATCCTATATATATTTGCCAAAAAGCAATATTTGCCCGTATTCTATATTTACAGACTAGTGAACAATTTAAGACTACATTAGAAGAAAGGCTACGAGAAGTAGAAGAAGGTATGATTCCTTTTTCTTGTTATTTTTGGAGCATGACCCTTACAATTGAGGTTTAGATTTTTTTTGCAATGTTCTGTTCATTATTCAGAAAAATATAAGAATATTATTCTAAATGACATAATTTTGAGCATGTAGGTTTATTTTAGACAAATGCTTTCTTTTTTAGTTTGTTTACCCAGTGTTTCCATGAAAACATAAATATTATTTTTTGTTAAATTTATAATTGAGGATAGGATAAAAGAGCTTGTACTGGTATCAATAGTTGATGTATAAAACTTTAGTGTCAAGGGATTTTAACAAGAATTTCAATATATCAGTATATTGGGCAAAAAAAAAATGAAGGTTGAATGTGAACTATAATCAGAACAGAAGAAATTTCACTTTACACTCTTCTATATAACTATACACTAAACAATAACTCTAAGTTCCATTCAAAATGAAGAAGTGCAGAAAAGTGTTAATGATATTTAGTGACAAAAGCATCGTGGATCTTATTTCAGAACGTCGTCATCTGTCATCACAAATTGATAGTCTCGAAGCAGAGAGACAAGACCTACTGAATGAGAACATGAGAATTACAGAGGAGAGCCAAAAATTGGTAAGTTTTATCATGTTTTGTTTGTTTGGTTTTTACACAATTTAGGTAAGGTCATATGGCAGCGAAACATGAATGATGATTTTTGGCATACCTTGGATGTTACAAACTCAAGGCAACACCAGGAGTCAAAACCACCTCAGCTGCTGGAGCTAGAAGATGCATAGACTCTAGTATTAATTCGAGGCCATTTAGTTACCTCATACGATCATGCAGGTGCCTCAACCCATAAAGGCAACCCCTCAGCCACAAGGTGGGGTTAACTTTTTGTATAACCATGAACATATCATGTTGTGTTAACTAATGGCAAATTGTATAACCAGAAAATGTGTACATTTCATTGCTCTTCAGAAATTAAAGAACAAATATTGACCCATTTAAATGGTGAAGCTTATCTTATGTTTAATAAGATTATTTTTTTTCAGAATAATTTCAATAATAATGCTGTCTTAAGAAATATCTTATGTCATTGACGGGAAAAGAAATACATTGCATAAGGGAAACTTTTGACTTCCTTAATATAATTAATATGGTGAGAAGGATTCCAAATAATGGTAATATGGTATCTATATTGTAATGTTCATGAGAAATACAAAAGGATTTATCTTCTAAATTTCCCCCCTTTCTTTCCTCTAAACAAAATTTGCCCTGGCCAAAGGGTTTTCTACACCTCCAGTAAATACTTAAAAGGTGAACATATCATTCATTGTTCTTTTTTATTAATTTTATACATGTTTCAAGTTTATTGCCTTGTTAGTATACTGGCATTGAGGTTAAAAAGTTCTAAATATAGCCTTTCATCTTAGATCTTGTTAACTTAACTTCTTGCAGAATGCAGACTTGCTTAAGAAGCTTGCTGAAGTTGAGAACGAACTTCATGCAGTGACCGACAGACGGGAAACAGCCATAGCTCTGGAGATGTCGGCTAAACAAGAGTGCGAGAACCAGACAAAACTTGCAGCAGACGCTCAAGACAAGTACGAGCGTGAACTGATGTTACATGCCGCAGATGTCGAGGCTCTTAGTGCAGCTAAGAAACAACTGGAAGGATTTAATGAAAAACTGCGAGAGAAAGATGAACAGGCTAAAATCGCAGAAGCTCAATTGAAAGAGTTTAAGGTAAAGCTGGAGAAGGTCAATAAAGCAGCACCCTTCCAAATTCATGCTTATTTTCATGAAAAACTTTAAAGATGTATTCAGAAGTAAAATATTGTCAAGTGAACAAAGGAAGTAATTTACACATTGCAAATTGCTTTTTAAATCTATGTTAATTACCAAAAAAAAAGGTCAAAATATGCAAAATTACTGCGTCAGTAGAAATATGGTGATAAACATTGGAAAAATAGTCATTGGCTGTATATAACATGTGTTTTATTTATTGCATTGTGAATATTTTTACTTTTCTTAAAATCTATGAACATTTTTGTCAATCTTAGAACATTTTCTCAAGGATGACTTTTTAAAAAAAAAAATATTTTTGCTCATCTGGAGGCATGTGTATAGCTTTAAAGAAATTCATTCAGTTAGAGCTTGAGACTTAAGGTTTAATTCTTGTTATAAATTTAATATACAGTAAAACTCTGAAAACCAGACCCTCTGAAAACTGGAATCCTCTGAAAACTGGACTGTTTTAAAATTCGCATATATTTTCCTACTAAATTCATTGAAAGTTATCCTCTAAATACTTGAACATCTGAATTCCAAAAAATTGGCCAATCTCCCATAGCTACTACTCTAGATAAAATAAGTTTTATATTTTTGTCAGACATCATCAGAAGAGAGGGAGAAGATGTTGAAGGAGGAGAGAGACAAAATGGCTGCCAGGGTGAAGGATTTGGTGCAGGAAACACAGGCCCTTCATCAACAAATGAACAAGGTCATTTTATCATAATATTGCCTTTTTTTGCTATACATAGTATTAAATGAAGGATATGCTTGAATTGTAAATTTATTTTTCAAAATTACTATGTTCTGATGTTAAAGTGACATTATGCTCATTCATGAGTAAATGTTGACTGTGAAGGTGATATTCTAAACAAATTTTATATTTTGTCACTTTTTTTGTTTAAATATTTTAAAAAATGAGTGAAAAAATGAGCATAATGTCAGTTAAAGAATTTGGGAGTGACATAACAGAAATCCTTAGGGAAAATCTCATTATCTTAAAAAGCATTGGTAAGGTAAAATAATTACGAATTTTATCATGGGATAATTTTTATTGATTTTATTTTTGTTTTAATTTTCCTCATTATGTAACCAGGATACTATTTTCATTTTTAGTTGAGTAACCAGGTGGTTTCAGTTCAGGAGAGAGCGGCTGCCACACCCAGGAAGTATGGAGGGGCAACTCAAGCCCAGGATGATAGCTCAAAATCCTCGGAACAACTTCTTGAAGTTGTAAGGTATGGGAGATAATCCAGTCTTGTCTTGCGGATAATTATTTCTATCCCTAGTTTGTTATAAATTTTGGAATAGAGTTCCCCTTGTATCAAACTGTTAATAAAGTGTATAATTCTTGCTTCATAAAAGATTCATGCATACTACATGTGTATTAAATATTCACAGAAATGCTTATTATTTTCTTTCTATTATATAAAAAATCATTTTTTCACCAGGTCTGCCATTGGAAAAAAATACTTTTACTTAAAACATTTAATTCTGCTCACTGAAAAAAAAGTTTTTGTATTTATTTGTAATTTGGAAAATCAAAATGATAATTTGAAGGAATAAGATAGAAAATGATAATATGAAGGAAGTAGATAGAAAATGATAATTTGAAGGAATTAGATGGAAATGATAATTTGAAGGATTAGAAAGAAATTGATAATTTGAAGGAATAAAATAGAAAATGATAATTTGAAAGAATAAGGAATTAAATGTTAATTTGAAGGAATTAGATAGAAAATGATAATTTGAAGACATTTGGTACAAATGATAATTTGAAGGAATTAGGTAGACAATGATAATTTGAAAGAATTAGATAGAAAATGATAATTTGAAGGAATTAGGTAGACAATGATAATTTGAAAGAATTAGATAGAAAATGATAATTTGAAGGAATTAGATAGAAAATGATAATTTGAAAGAATAAGGAAGACAAATAACTGTTGTGTTATTATTGTCTGGTTCACAGATATTTAAGAAAGGAAAAGGATATAGCCGAGGGCAAGTTAGATGTTGTAGAGACAGAGTGTTCCAGACTGAAACAACGATGTGACAATCTAGAGAAACAGCTCGAATCTGTGAACACTCAGTTGTCAGAGGAGAGGGAACAGAGACAGGTAATCTTATGCTATAGCTGTTAAAGTGACTCGGTCTCTGGGAATCATTTCTAGAGTAAAGTTTCTATTTGCCATACAGAATTTCATTTTTTGCGCTAATATACTTTGAAAGTTGCCATTTTACTTTAAGATTGTCAAACCAAACCATCTATAAACAGCACTATGTTAATGCCCCCATATAGACTTGCCCTTGTCTATCTCTACGACTGAAAATAAATAGGGGGGGGGGCATCAAACTGTAAATAGAAGAAATAAAAAAATAGAGTTTGTTATTATGTAACAATAGAATAAGGAGCAAATGGGAAACAACAAGAGAAATGGCATCTTGTTCCATTTTGCTCATATGTCCATCTGCTGTCCTGCTATTTATCCATGAACTGACAAAACAGCCATCTGTGTAGGATCAGATATACTTTGAACACACTCGATTATGTGTAGTTTACGAAACTAAGACTGTAAATTTAAACCATTCATTATCTAATATCTGGAATAAAAATTCATTTTGAATGAACTTTTAGTAAATTTTTATTTGCCACTATGATTTCAGGCCGAGACACAAACTGCAGCGCAACATGCTGAGTTGATGCACAGAGTAGAGTCATACAACCTGTTACATGATAGTAATAAACTACTGAGAGAAGAAAGGGATCATGCACAGTCTCAACTTTCCCAGGCCGAGGCTAAGGTAATATATATATTATTAATTACAGTATTTACTGAATAACAAGTTATTGCATTAAAAGATGCTTATGGGATTGAATTAAAAGATGCTTATGGGATGCTTATGCAGAATATAGCCTGAATGAGATAGATATAACTTGCGACACTAGTGGAGGGTTATATTTTTATCAGCCAGGCTATATTCTCCTGTATATCCAGTCACTTTATGTATAGCCAGTTTATAGTAACACAAATTGATATTTAAAGAAAAGTTCAGGTGTACATAAAATGATGTCAGCCGTTCTACGCAACACAGGGCAGTGAAAAGTAATTCAAGTATAAAGTCGTCATGTAACTTTTAACTATTTTTTGGAAGTGATAACATTTGAATTGAGAAATATGCCTTAAAGGACAAACCGCAATGATAAAATTTATTTACACATAGTTAACCATCTACAATGTAGAAATACATGGTTATACCCCCACCAAACATTCATGTAGTTGATATAAAACATTCTATGTGTGAATAAATAGTTTAATATAATTCCATTAAATAATATTGATGTTTTATAATGATAACAGCTATCAAAACTTGAGGAAACGATCCGACCTCTACAAACAGAAATCCGTGAACTACAATCCCAGCGAGATGCCCTGGCTATAGATAAAAAGTCGATATTATCCGAGGTGGAGAGATGGCGTAACAGAACCAATCAGCTTATAGAACAATCGCACAAAACAGATCCTGAAGAGCATAAACGGCTCATGTAAGTTTGTTTGTTGTTGTTTTTTACTCATTAAAGTTTCTGTGTAGTCGTTATGTTGTCATTGGGAACAGTGGTCACGCTGATATGCAATATATTATACTTTTTTACCTTTCTATTTGCATCAATTTCTGAAAATGATCTGATATGGAAAAGGAATTACATGTATTATGAAAAAGCTTGGCCTTTCTTTTTAAATACCAATTAAGTATATTTTCATGCTCACCAGAAGTCTTTAGGTTGTCCTTATGTCCTCATTCTGTCAGATTTATTTAGCTTTCCTCAGAGTGTTTTCATTTAGAGTTTCTTCATTCATTGACTGATGTTAGGTTGTACATGTATTTACCTTGTTTGGACGTTTTTTCCCAGTTATAAGAGGTTAGGGATATTAATCCATTTACTGTCATATGTTTGATGTTTTTGTTTGCAGTCAGGAGAAGGAAGAATTGAGAAAGCAGGTGATCAGTATTACAGAGGATTTACATAAAGCAAAGTGAGCATATTTTAAACTTATAACCCCCTTGGCACCATCCCTTCCACTTTCAGGCCACTGAAATTCTGTAATGGTCTTGCTTTACATCAAATTTGAGATAGTCCACTGTAAAATTCACTGGTATTTAAGTTAGAATATAAAACATAATTGTATAATTGTACATGTGTGCAGACTATGGTGGCTCAGTACTGACAAAAAAACCTGTTAAAGTTATAAATGACCCTCAAAAGAGTTTACTAGGCGCATTAGTGAAAATTTAATATGCTTGATACATTTATAGAATTTTGTATTTAAATATTGTTTAATTTGTAAACCTTTTTTTAAGTCCACTAACTTTCTGACTCTCTTTCTTAGCACATCCTGAAATTCAGACTGGAAGATTAATTAATGATTCTTGGACCTGATTTCTGGGTTAAATTTGTGAAGTGAATTAAAGCAATTCGAAACATTTAACAGGCTTCGCAAAACTAGTGAAAAATTTGCCTGACATTCGGTCAGACAAACTTTCAATTCTTGTCTGACCGAAAGAACTTTTGTCAGACCAAATTTTTTTCCCAAATATATGTATTTTTAAATTGCCACAACCCAGTATGAATGTATTTTTAGACAGGAGTCTATAGTCCATTGTACGATCTTTATAAAATTTATGACACAATGTACATTTCATCTTATTTTCTTCCTCGTTGAAAACCAAACACGAGCGGCCATTTTTCCATTTACCCACAAATTTTCTCCGCGGGCGCCTGGACTCGTATTCCTTTTGTTTCGCTTTTTTTTCTTCATTAGATAATTTACGTTTTTTGCCTGGCGTAGCGCCATCGTAATAATGCAGTAACACCAACATTTTCTCCCGAGTACAAGGTCATTGAAAGTCGTATGTATCTATAATTTGATTGGACACTTATAATGAAACAGCGAAATAAAACTTGTTTTACATTTTTTTATTCAAGGGAGAAAACTTGGTCTTGATCGGTCTTGGATATATTCCAGTATTAGTACCGGACATAAGGTCCGGAACTTGGAAAAAAAATATCGGACCGGCCAGAGTTTTGCCGGACATGTCCGACGGTCCGGCAACTTTTGCGAAGCCTGATTTAAAGTTGTGAATATTTTTTGCAACCATTATTTCTTTTCACTGACACACTATGATTTGTCCCCCACCCATGTGGGTTCGAATCCCAACAGGGACTTTGGATTCTTTCATGTGAGGGAGCTATCCACAGGTGGTTCTACTCAGGTGCTTGTTTGTGTCTGAAATAACGCATGGAAGGGCATCTGAGGTCTTCCTCCTCCAGTAAAGCTGGAACATCGCCATATGACCTATACTGTGATGTAAAATCCAATCAAACAAACAAACAAAATTATGTTTATATGATTTCATTGATTTGTGTTAAAAAAAGAAGTAATTTTAGTAAGTACAATGCATTATGGTTTTAAAGAAAATTTTTATTATTCAAGCAACTTAACGATGGAAATTATTTTATTAATGTTTAAACGTATTGTATTTGTAGGGCAGACGTAACAAAGGCAGGAATTGAAGTAGCAAAATTACAGTAAGTGACTTTACTCATGTGTAAAATGACCCAAAATGCTTTTCACTAAAATCTACCTAAGAATTGCACAGACATTGGTGTTTCAATCTAATTCTGAGTATATTTCTTTACGATGTTTTGAAGATTTTTCTATTTTAAGTGCTTCACTTGATAACTGTGAAAATTTCAAATGATGTTTTAGGCTCTTTGATTTCAAAGCTGTAATGCTTTTTGAAGCCTTTGAAAATTTTTGGATAATGTTCCAAAATTTATTGTTAAGGGGGCTTGTTTTCCAGGATTTGTGGGGCGAGTGCTTTATAATCTTCTTTTTGGCATAGAAGAGCTTGAGTGTTGCAATATTTTCTATCTCCAACTTGCCTTGGACCGATGAATGTCAATTAAATCAATTGGCCCTTGTTGCTGTTAGGTTGAATCCAGCCAAGGACTTTTGATAGTTTTGTATCTGGAAGCTATTCTGCTAGTTTACAGATGGTCAGTGGTTCCTACTAAGGTGCCAGCATTTGCCTGAAAAAATGGTTGAAAGAGCACCTAAGGTCATTCTACCCCTGTAAAACTGGAAATCGTAAGTTACTATATATGACCTATTTATTGTGTTAGTGCAACATAAAGCCCAACCAAAGAATCATAGGATCTATATAAAAAGGATAAAGCTTATAGTAATAATATTTACCCTTAATTTGTTTAATGGATTTGCCTGGCTTTAAATTTGGATCAGTTCATTCAAAACTTTTGAGATTTCAGTATGAAATATTGGGCTATAAACGAAATAAAGCCTTGTCAGGCTATATGACTCCAAAGTAACGGCAAAGGCTAATTAGTTTTGGTTCCAGCAGGTTAAGTGTTAACGTAGTCTCTGTCATATGATATCACAGCTAGACTAGCTATCTCTCAACACTTCTTGATAACTATCGTTTTCTGTCTTAACATCACAGGCAATAACATTGAGGTTAGGGTTTGTGTTAGGCTTTTGGTGATCCATGTTACAGTTGAATTCAATAAGAATTAAAGTTTACTGACCAAATTGAAACAAATAAAGCAAAACATATAGAGCAGATAGATTCTAAAACTGCCCAAACATTTCTTTACAGTGATATTTACATTAAGAAAAGATAGATTCTCAAACTGCTCAAACATTTCTTTACAGTGATATTAACATTAAGAAAAGATAGATTCTCAAACTGCTCAAACATTTCTTTACAGTGATATTTACATTAAGAAAAGATAGATTCTCAAACTGCTGAAACATTTCTTTACAGTGATATTAACATTAAGAAAAGATAGATTCTCAAACTGCTCAAACATTTCTTTACAGTGATATTTACATAAAGAAAAGATAGATACTAAAACTGCTCAAACATTTCTTTACAGTGATATTTACATATAAAAAAGATAGATACTAAAACTGCTCAAACATTTCTTTACAGTGATATTTACATAAGAAAAGATAGATTGTCAAACTGCTCAAACATTTCTTTACAGTGATATTTACATAAAGAAAAGATAGATTCTCAAACTGCTCAAACATTTCTTTACAGTGATATTTACATTAAGAAAAGATAGATACTAAAACTGCTCAAACATTTCTTTACATTGATATTTACATTAAGAAAAGATAGATTCTAAAATTTCTTAAACATTTCTTTACAGTGATATTTACATTAAAAAAAGATAGATACTAAAACTGCTCAAACATTTCTTTACAGTGATATTTACATAAGAAAAGATAGATTCTCAAACTGCTCAAACATTTCTTTACAGTGATATGTACATAAAGAAAAGATAGATTCTCAAACTGCTCAAACATTTCTTTACAGTGATATTTACATTAAGAAAAGATAGATTCTCAAACTGCTCAAACATTTCTTTACAGTGATATTTACATTAAGAAAAGATAGATTCTAAAATTTCTCAAACATTTCTTTACAGTGATATTTACATTAAGAAAAGATAGATTCTAAAATTTCTCAAACATTTCTTTACAGTGATATTTACATTTAGAAAGGATAGATTCTCAAACTGCTCAAACATTTCTTTACAGTGATATTTACATAAAGAAAAGATAGATTCTCAAACTGCTCAAACATTTCTTTACAGTGATATTTACATTAAGAAAAGATAGATTCTCAAACTGCTCAAACATTTCTTTACAGTGATATTTACATAAAGAAAAGATAGATTCTCAAATTGCTCAAACATTTCTTTACAGTGATATTTACATTGAGAAAAGATAGATTCTAAAATTTCTCAAACATTTCTTTACAGTGATATTTACATAAAGAAAGGTAGATTCTCAAACTGTTTAAACATTTCTTTACAGTGATATTTACATAAAAAAGATAGATACTAAAACTGCTCAAACATTTCTTTACAGTGATATTTACATTAAGAAAAGATAGATACTAAAACTACTCAAACATTTCTTTACAGTGATATTTACATAAAGAAAAGATAGATTCTCAAACTGCTCAAACATTTCTTTACAGTGATATTTTCATTAAGAAAAGATAGATTCTAAAATTTCTCAAACATTTCTTTACAGTGATATTTACATTAAGAAAAGATAGATTCTCAAACTGCTCAAACATTTCTTTACAGTGATATTTACATAAAGAAAAGATAGATTCTCAAACTGCTCAAACATTTCTTTACAGTGATATTTACATTAAGAAATATACAAAATAATACCTAAGAATGTGTGAAACATAGAATAATGTTGTTATTTATTTTTTATTACAGACGACAGATATCACAGCAAAAGGAAGAATTCAACAAACAAACGTAAGTGCCTACTTTGTTAGGGAACATGTATTTTCATGTTACTCACAGCTGCTCCATATTCATTCTAAACCTACTGTATATTTTAAATAGACCTGTCAGGTAAGAACCTATGTTCTCTAAATTCTGGCCTGAGGTGTATTCAAATTACATTACACTGCTTTGCAGTTGTGACTTTTCATAATTAGGTAAATCACTTTAAAAAAGAATAGTCTTGGACATAAACATAGGATGGTTGCAAACGCTTTACTATCATCCATGTTCTCTTGGGGATCAGGCCAATACCAAGAAAGGAGGCATAATGGCTCGGACTACACCAGACTTAATGGTTTTAACATGTATGTGTCTTATTTCTAGTGTTAGTTATATTTATCATATAATCATTCATTTGGTCTGATGTTTCTTGTCCAGTTATGCCAAAATAAAGATTTATAAGTCTATCACTTGTTTTCATGGTTTTAATTTAATAGAGTATAAATAGTGTTTAAATGATATGCTTTTCTTAGCATTAAGTTAAATAGGACCTTTGAACTTGCATTCTGTATCTTTACTTGTGGTCAAAATTTCTTTTGTCAAACTATAAAGTTTATAATATTCCTGACACTGGTTCTGTGTGGGGTATATCCTGGCCTGAACATACCAATCTCCATGCAATCAATTCAATTTTCGTTCAGACTGATTCAGCAAAAATTAATATTTTCAAAGGTGTCTTCTTGATGGAATGGTCAAGATGGCATACTTTGAATCATTTGGCCTTTGCCAGTGTATTCAGAAAAAGTCAGAGAATGGCAGAATGCTGTCCAGCTAGCCTTCAGAGGCTGTATTCAGAAAGCTCCTTTTTCCCAGGAGTTTTTTTTAATACTGCCCTAGAACTTTAGAAGGTCTGTAGTTCAAACACAATTTTCTATGTATTAAGGTAATCAAACTTCACTGTCTTCCTTCCATACAGCCATTACTGTGTTGTTGTGACTTTACTTGCATGTTCTCAAAAAGTGGCAAAGGAGTTGCGTCATAGAATTGAAGCCACCGTTTAACTCTGCATATAAGCTGTGACTAAATGGGTCTTAGCTTTAGCAGATGAATTGGTTTTGCCTTTAAGATTGTAACACCGGAACTTAGCCAAAATCATCATTCCTGTTTTAAGTCATATTTCCAAAACTGTGTTAGTGCTCTGTAAATCCAAACAAAAACAAAACAAAATTTCTGCTTAATTTTGCTGTCTTTGGTATGCATTTATTATGCCCCTGTTCCGTCATTCAGTCCTTCGGTCATTCCGTCATCATCAGTTTCGGTTCATTGTCTTAGTAACCATTGCACACATTCAACTCAAATTTAAGATATGGATATATCATGAGAAAATACAGGTCAAGTTTGAATTTGGTCATGGTCCGATGATTTTTGCCCCTTGATTTCAACATAAATTTGACATATGAATATGGCAAAGGAATGTGCAAGTTAAGTTACGCCCATTTCACTTTGAAAATAATATGAAATTTTCAGTTTCCGTTCATTATCTCCCCAACAGTATTACATATTCTACTCAAATTTGACATGTGGATATGTCAAACAAATGTGCAGGTCAAGTTCGAATTTGGTCATGATTCGTTGATTTATGGTGGAGTTATGCCCCTTTCACTTTAAAAAAAATGAAATTTTCAGTTTCCGTTCATTATCTCATACACTGGTCAAGTTTGAATATGGTCATGGTTTGATGATAGCTGACAGAGAAATCCCTCTTGAACTTTAAAAAAAAAATCAGAAATTTTTAGTTTCCGTTCATTATCTCCCAAATGGTTGTACATATTCAACTCAAATTTGACATATACATACATCTTAGGAATAAGCAGTTCAAGTTTGAATTTGGTCATGGTTCAATTATTTTGGACAAAGTTATCTCTCTTGAATGTTGGAAAAAATTTGAATATTTTGTTTCAGCACTCATACTTTTGTGGAAATGTATGTAGTAAGTATTTTGGCTACAAATATGCAATATGCAATTTACAAAAGGTTAACACTGAATAGTTTCAGTGCCTTGAACTTTGTATAGAAATGGTTTGTGTTTACATTGAATAGTTTTAAGGGCTTGAACTTAAAATGAAAAAAATAGTTTGTGCAAAAAATTTGGAACTAAATATTATAACATCTGCATGCGGGGGCATCCGTGGCATGACAACACATTTCTGGTATTGAAATGGCCATTTAAAACACAGTATGTGAATTTAGTTCAGAAAGAAATAATTTCAGCAAGACTTCATTCAAAGAAAACAAGATTTTAGCCAAGAGGAGCAGTGACCTTGTGGTTAAGATGTCTGCCTCTTTTCCATGCCTGAAATAATGTTCCCATACAAATTGAAAGTCACCTTGAGACCTTTAAAGTGTTGGTGTGACATAAAACCAAACAGAAAAAGTTCAAAGTAATCTATACAGTATATAAGATGTTATAAATTCTTTTATATTTTTATTTGTTTATTTCAGTCTCTTACATATGCATACATATATACATAAAACTTTTAAAAATTGATAAAAATGTACATATGACCATTCTACAATAGAATTATAAGAGACTGTATATTAGTAATATCATTATACGTATACAATCAATAGTTAGTTCCTACTGACAACAGTAATGCAACATTATAAGAACATTTTATATCATAAAAGTTAGATTACCCCCACTGACAGTCAATTTGAAAATAGAAATGCCATAAGATATTTTGATAATAAATCTCTTGAGTATTGTAAAATGTGGCACTATTACGCAAATTAATTAAATATATCGCCCATGGTCAGACCATGGATGACTGGTGAGTAGTGATATTCTATACGTTATTTGATAAAACAACTTATCATGTTTAAAAAGATATGTTACATTTGTACAATAAAATTTACTATCATGTACTATAAGCACCAGATCATCTAAAAACTGTTAAAAGACTTTATCACATAAACCGTGGCGCAGGAGTGTAATAAAGCCATTTAATAAAAACGATATTACACTAGTGTAATAACACTTTGACTTGACATCATTTGCGTTATATATAAACAAAGTGTTAAAGCACGCTAATGTTAGCGTTACTCTGTAGGCGCGTCAATGAAAATTTACTCATTTTAACAGTTTACAGTTCTTATTTTATATATGTGATAAAAAGAATATTATGTTTGTGTAGATTTAATACTAAATTCATTGAACTCGTTGAATAAAACAATATTTTGCTCGCCAGAGGCTTGCATAATATGATTTTATTCAACTTGTTCAATAAATTTAGTATTAAACTACACTAATTCAATATCCTCTATATATTAAAATTAATTAAAAAAAAACTAAAACACTAAGTGGTCTGAAAATCCTTACTTGTACAATATATTATAGCGGAGTTGAAGAATATTTTAACAGGTTTTGGCTGTGAATTTAACAATATCATTGTTGGAGGGAATAAATACAATTTTATCTTCATCAGAGAGGTCAACAAATTCTGGCCTTAAGTTACAAGCTTTTTCTAACGTAGGTAACCTAATGTGCTCATACGCATTACAAGATTATGTTTCCAACTTATTCTGATGATTTAAATACTAACATCATATTTGAACAGTTTATGCCAACAATCATTGTTTGATCCTCCCTCCTTATGGACACAGTCTGGGGACGAGTACATGCTGCCAGAAACACTTTACTAGTATCATTTGCCTTCATCTCTACTGGTAAAACATCAGATGTTGATAGACCCTTTTTCACCAGGAGTAATTTATTTACTAGGCTTGCACACAGTAAAAAGTTTCCCTGATCATCGTGGATAATTTTCCTCAGCATTCTGAATTCAGGGCTTTCTATTTTGTACAAAACTTTACCTTCAAATGATAAACAGGTCACTCTGTTTCTTCTGCTATCGGTAACATAAATATCACCATTCTGTTGATTCACATCAATGTAGAAAGGGGTGTTAAAGAGCTCTTCACCTTTGTCATCAACAGTGATGTCACGTAAAACTTTCCCACTTTTGTGCCGAATCTCTATAGCACCATTTCCTGGGTTATTGTGGTATGATATTAAAATATTATCTTTGTATGCAGCTATACCCAAAGGTTCTTTTTTTAGACTGACTTTGTTAGCTCGACTTTTTTTTTTTTGAAAAAAAAAGTAGAGGTATTGTTATAGTCAGGTCGGCGTTGCCGTTGCCGTTGCCGTTGCCGTTGCCGTCTCCGTTGCCGTTGCCGTTGCCGTTGCCGTCCGAAAACTTGTACCTGGATCATAACTTTTTTATTTCTTGGTGTATTGTCTTCATACTTGGCCACAACAACCCTTGGGACAAGACCTTTCAGTAGACCACACTAACCTTGACCTTCATCCATAAATGACCTTGACCTTCAAGGTTAAAAGTCCAATTTTTGCTTGTTCATGCTGTTATTGGCTGTTACTTTGTTATTTTTGAATGGATTGTCTTCAAACTTGAACATAATAATCTTCAAGGATATCCCTTAAAAATAACCAGTCAGACCTTGACATTCACTCATCAATGACCTTGACTTTGAAGGTCAAATTATTGAAATTTTCATTTTTTTGGCTATTATTGGCTGTAACTTTGTTATTTTTGAATGGATTGTCTTCAAACTTGAACATAATAATCTTCAAAGATAACTGTTAAAAATATACCGAAAGACCTTGACCTTCACTCATTAATGACATTGCCTTTGAAGGTCAAATTATTGAAATTTTCATTGTTTTGGCAGTAACTGACTGTAACTTTGCTATTTTTGAAGGGATAAACTTCATATTATAACATTCTTAAGGACCAGACCTTGTTGTTTATCAAACCCAAATTTGCTTGGGCTCTTTAATGACCTTGACCTTGAAGGTTATATTACTGAATATTCTCAGATTGTGCATTTATCGGTGTGTGTGTATGTATAGTATATGTATGATATATAAATATATATATAAATGTGTGTGTGTGTATATATATACATATATGCAGGTATATATATATATATAAATATATATATATATATATATATATATATATATATGCATGTATATATATATATATATATATATATATATATATATATATATATATATAGATATATATATATATCAAATATATATATATATATATATATATAAATAAATATATATATATATATATATATACATATATATACATGTATATAATTGCGTCATGTTTTTCTATTTTTAGAAATACCGTCATTTTTTCTATTTTTAGAAATTGCGTCATTGTTGCTATTTTTAGAATTTGCGTCATTTTTTGTTCTTTTTTTAGAAATTGCGTCATTGTTGCTATTTTTAGAAATTGCGTCATTTTTTTCTATTTTTAGAAATTTCGTCATTTTTGTTCTATTTTTAGAAATTGCGTCATTGTTTCTATTTTTAGAAATTGCGTCATGTTTTTCTATTTTTAGAAATTGCGTCATTTTTTTTCTATTTTTAGAAATTGCGTCATGTTTTTTCTATTTTTAGAAATTGGTTCATTTTTTTTCTATTTTTAGAAATTGGGTCATTTTTTTCTATTTTTAGAAATTGCGTCATGTTTTTCTATTTTTAGAAATTGCGTCATTTTTTTCTATTTTTAGAAATTGCGTCATTTTTTCTATTTTTAGAAATTGCGTCATTGTTTTTCTATTTTTAGAAATTGCGTCATTTTTTCTATTTTTAGAAATTGCGTCATGTTTTTCTATTTTTAGAAATTGCGTCATTTTTTTCTATTTTTAGAAATTGCGTCATGTTTTTCTATTTTTAGAAATTGCGTCATTTTTTCTATTTTTAGAAATTGTGTCATTGTTGCTATTTTTAGAAATTGCTTCATTTTTGTTCTATTTTTAGAAATTGCGTCATTTTTTCTATTTTTAGAAATTGCGTCATTGTTGCTATTTTTGGTAATTGCGTCATTTTTTTCTATTTTTAGAAATTGCGTCATTTTTTCTATTTTTAGAAATTGCGTCATTGTTGCTATTTTTAGAAATTGCGCCATTTTTTTCTATTTTTAGAAATTGCGTCATTGTTGCTATTTTTAGTGATTGCGTCATTTTTTTCTATTTTTAGAAATTGCGTCATTGTTTCTATTTTTAGAAATTGCGTCATTTTTTTTTCTATTTTTAGAAATTGCGTCATTGTTTCTATTTTTAGAAATTGCATCATTTTTTTCTATTTTTAGAAATTGCGTCATTTTTTCTATTTTTAGAAATTGCGTCATTGTTGCTATTTTTAGAAATTGCGTCATTGTTGCTATTTTTAGAAATTGTGTACTGTTGCTATTTTTAGAAATATGCTTAATGTTTCTATTCATATATATACAAAATATATAAACAAAACTAATGTGACAAGACAGACCAACTAAATTTATAAAAAGGAAACATCAATATATGTTCAAACCTTTCTATGTTTGCGTTTAGAAAAAGTAAAAAGTCGAGCGTTGCCCCCGCCCGGCGGTGGCTCTTGTTTTTTTGTTGCTGTAATTTCCCTGATTTAATTTTAATGTATACAAGCATCTTTAGACAATTCAAAGTTACAATGATTTCATCTATATTTGTAAGTGCCACATCCCAGACCTTGACTTTAACTTTACATTTATCTATCATGTTAAAGTCCTTGTCATATAGCAAAACAGTTGAGTTTCCATGGTCACACAAAATAAGGGAATCATCTGGGAGAAAAATGGAACCAGTTATGTCACATAGATATTGACTTCCTTCCGGGTTTATGTATTTATATGAGAAGTTCTTAAATTTCAGATTTTCAAATATCAGGTCCTGTTTTCCAGGAATAACTGTTGTTATTTTCATTGCCTTCACATCTCCAGACAGATGATGTTCTTTCTTTACACATTCTTGATTTAACTCATTTTGATGATTTTGTTGTTTTGATTTTTTAAATATCTCTATTGCATCAGGATGATTTTGTTGCTTTGCTGGAACAGATTTTTCCAAACCCTGTTTTGGAATTTCATCTTTCAAATGATTTGTTTTTTCCTGTGGCAGATCTTCTGACTTACTTTTTGTAATAATTGTTTTTGTTTGTTTAACTTCTTCCTTTATTTCTGTTGTAATTTTTTCTCCAGTGTTGGTGTGTTGCTCTTTGCATGCCTGATATTTTACATTTCCAACTGAATCCTCACCAGTCTTGGGAGAAGTGCTTGCATTTATTTCTTTAATAATTTTGTCACACATGCTTTCTAGTAATAGTAACTTATGTCCAGCTTTATTTGCCTGCATTTTCATTCCTTTGATGGCTATTCTCTCCTTCACTGTCGCAGAGTCTTCCAATGTTTTTTCTAACTTGCATGTTGCTGCAAAGATAGCCACATGATCATGTGATTTTGAAACATGATCTGTTTGGACCCTGAGTAAGTCCAAATTATTGATGACATCAGAATAAATAGCAACACTTTCTCTCAAATTATTTATAAATATCTTTTCCTGGTTTTGTTCTTCTTCCATTTCATGTTCCAGTTTGTCAAAGAATTCACCCATTTTCTGCCTCAGAGATTTTAGCTGATTTATCTGAGTTCTAGAACTGGCTGCTATTACATCAATAACTTCTGTTTGCTCTGCTCTTTGTGTTTCAAATTCAGTTTTTATTCCTTTTATTCTCCTTGAAACATTGTCAAACTTACTTCTATCCTCACTGTCTAATATCAGTTCATTTATAAGGTCACACTCACAATTTGGGTGTTTGGCAACTTTACATAAATTGCAAAACACAGACCTGTGGTTTCTGCAGTAAAACTGGACTTCTTTCATACGATGATTGTCACAAAGTTTCAGCACTAGTTTTGGTTTTGTTACCTCTCTGGTCCTTGGCATTGAATCTCCACGAAGAATGTGGTGTTCTCGAAATGCTTGAAATTTTCTGTGAAACTGAAGACATTGTTGACATAGAAATTCATTACAGTCATGACAAAATGCACTAGATTCTTGGAGTTTATCCTCAAACTTGCATGGGTCACAGTTTACCACTATTGAATCCTCAGATGCACAGAATTCTTCTTCATTCATTGTTAAAATATTTCCTTACTTTGTTTTTGTTAACTTTAGTTTTGCTTATTTTGGAAAATATAACCCAATGTAAAGTTTTCCTGCATTCTCACCTCGGATAAAAAAGGATATGTTATTAAAACCACCTCTGGTGTATCAAGTTGCAATGTCTTTATTTGTAAATACACCTGTTTAAACATGAAATAAGTAAAAGTATTGATCAGGAAGTTGGCAAACTAGGTCATTTTTTTTCAGCTGTTATCAAGGGAGAAAACTTGTTTAATTGTGTGACAGTTTATTAAGGGGGAGTTAATCTATCTTTTTTTTATATTTTGTATAAAATCTTATGGTTGGGTTTAACATTGCACCAAATCTATCTTCTATGAACCGGGATGTATTTCAAGTGGCTATTATTGTAGGTTGACTACTTTGAATTTTAAATTGTGTCTTGTTTACTTTATATATTTGCTATGCTTTTTTGTCTGGCATCAAAATGTACAACAGGAGTTGACTATATGTATATGATGACCATTGTAAGAAGAAAAAATGTATTTCTTATTTACCAAAGACTTAAGAAAAATTCCAAGTATTTAGCTGGTATTGCTGTATTTTATGATTATCTTGATGACCATAATGATCTCTAAGTTTGTCAGGGGATAAGATTCAAATCCTGGCACTTGAAATTCTCCCATCTTGGTCCTAAGCTAGAACTCTTGTTATTTTGTCTGATCTTTTTAATACAATAAGATCAGATCGAATTCAAGTCTTCTGCCTACATTTTGTCATTTGTGAATTTTGTAACGTATGGCCATTACAGTGTGGTTACAATTTAAATATCAAGAAACAAACAAGCAAATTTTGTTCTGGCATGATTTCTTATTGTCAAGAAAACTAGTGACTATATTATTTTGCATTTTAAATACCGTAAAATTCCTAATAAATGCCACTCCCCTAATAAAAGCCCCCTCCCCCCCAGGCTTTTTTATATGGAAAAAAAATCTGCTCATGAGTGGTGAACTCTTTAATAAATCCGTAATTTTATTCAAATCCTTCAGAATCCTTTTTATTTCATTGTAATCCCAAAAATGTATCACATGAACTTTAAAATCTTAACACATTTTAATGTTATTACCAACCCATGTTACACTAAATGTATTTTCAATGATTTTTGGATTTAGGAAAAACATGTAATAATAGCCCCCCTTTTAGAAAATGTTTAGCCCCCGGGTCGTTTAATAGGAATTTTACGGTATGGCTTATCTGGTGCTCTTAGACTTAATTTACAATATGTAATTTATTTTTATGCCCCCGCCATATAATGGCTTGGGCATATAGTGTTACCCTGTTCCATCCTTCCATCATTCTGTCATTCCGTCATCATCAGTCTCCGTTCATTATCTTAGTAACAGTTGCACACATTCAACTCAAATTTGACATATGGATATGCTATGACAAAATACAGGTCAAGTTTAAATTTGGTCATGGTTAAATGAATTTTGGCATAGTTATGCCCCTTTTACTTTGAAAATAATATGAAATTTTCAGTTTCAGCTCATTATCTCCCCAATGGTATTACACATTCTACTCAAACTTGACATATGGATACGTCAAACTAATGCGCAGGTCATGTTCGAATTTGGTCATGGTTCAATGATTTTTGGCAGAGTTATGCCCCTTTCACTTTGAAAATTACATGAAATTTTAAGTTTCCGCTCATTATCTCCCAACAGTATTTCACATTCAACTCAAATTTGACATATGGTTACGTCAAAGGAATGCGCAGGTTAAGTTTGAATTTGGTCACGGTTTGATGATTTTGACAGAGTTATGTCCCTTTCACTTTGAAAATAATATGAAATTTTCAGTTTTCGCCCATTATCTCCCCAACAGTATTACACATTCATCTCCAATTTGACATATGGTTATGTCAAAGGAATGTGCAGGTTAAGTTTGAATTTAGTCATGGTTCGATGATTTTTGACAAAGTTATGCCCCTTTAACTTTGAAAAAAAAGGAAATTTTCAGTTCCCATTCATTATCTCCCCAACAGTTGTACATATTCAACTCAAATTAAAGATATGGATATGTCATAAAAATGCATTGGTCAATTTCGAATTTGGTCATGGTTTGATGTTAGCTGACAGAGTTATCCCTCTTGAACTTTGAGAAAAAAGTCAGAAATTTCTAGTTTCAGTTCATTATCTCCCCAATGGTTGTACACATTCAACTCAAATTTGACATATAGATACATCTTATGAATAAGCAGTTCATGTTTGAATTTGGTCATGGTTCAATGATTTTGGACAAAGATATCTCTCTTGAATGTTGAAAAAATTTTGAATTTTTAGTTTCAGCACTCATACTTTTGTGTAAATGTATGTAGTCATTATTTTGGGTACAAATATGCAATATGCAATTTACAAAAGGTAAACACTGAATAGTTTCAGTGCCTTGAACTTTGTATAGAAATGGTTTGTGTTAACATTTAATAGTTTTAAGGGCTTGAACTTAAAATGAAAAAAATAGTTTGTGCAAAAAATTTGGAACAAAATGTAATAACATCTGCATGCGGGGGCATCCGTGGCATGACAACACATTTCTAGTATTGAAATGGCCATTTAAAACATAGTATGTGAATTTAGTTCAGAAAGAAATAATTTCAGCATGACTTCATTCAAAGAAAACAAGATTTTATCTTAGAGGAGCAGTGACCTAGTGGTTAAGATGTCTGCCTCTTTTCCATGCCTGAAATTATGTTCCCATACAACTTGAAAGTCACCATGAGACCTTTAAAGTGTTGGTGCAACATAAAACTAAACAAAAACAGTTCAAAGTAATCTAGACAGTATATAAGATGTTATAAATTCTTCTATATTATTATTTGTTTATTTCAGTCTTTCATATGCAAATACATATATACATAAAACATATTAAAATTGATAAAAATGTACATATGACCATTCTACAATAGAATTATAAGAGACTGTATACTAGTAATATCATTATATGTATACAATCAATATTTATTTCCTACTGACAACAATAATTCAACAATATAAGAACATTTTATATCATAAAAGTTAGACTACCCCCACTGACCGTCAATTTAAAAAAAGAAATGCCATAAGATATTTTGATAATAGATCTTGATAATAAATGTGGCACTGTTACGCAAATTAATTAAATATATCACCCATGGTCAGACTATGGATGACTGGTCAGGAGTGATATTCTATACGTTATAAGATAAAACAACTTTAAAACAGATATGATGCATTTGTACAATAAAATTTACTATCGCGTACTATAAGCACCAGATCATCTAAAAACTGTTTAAAGACTACAGTTAAACTACGTTCGCTGGAACTCGGATCGCTGGAATACCTCCCTTTGCTCGAACTCATTGCACAGTTCTGGGAAAATTCCTATATAATATATATTGTTCTACCTCTGATCGCTCGAACACCAATCGCTCGAACTGTCGAACCTGATCTCTTGTCCCTTCGGCAGAAATATAGTGAAAATCACACCTTTTCGGTCGAACACAAAAAGACAAGTCGGTATGTCCTAAATAAATGAGATTTGGCAACACTAGTTTTTAACATCTTGTGATCGTGACAAAGGTAATTAAGGTTAATTGATACTAAATAAGAGGTGTTGTAACCGATTTGTTTGTTATGATAATATTGTTGATTTGCCGTTTATGGTAACGATAAAAAAAAAAATAACTTGTGAAATATGCATGCCAATAAAGAATGACGTTTACCTGGATGGCTTTGATTACAACCGTGGTTCATGTTAAGTGAATCGTAACAGTGTTATCTATTTATAGAATGATACTTATATGTGTGTTTATTTTAGTAAATGACTACAAATACATGCTGCTGTAAATGTTTTTAATAAATATTTTATTAATTTATTTAAAAAAAATTAAATTCATCCCATTAAAAACATATACCATAAATATATTTTGAACATTGTTCAACAAATTTGGTGTGATTGCTCAATCAAACTCAACCGATTACAATATGCATGAATATAGATCAACACAGTGTACCGTTAATACTAATTAAAACACTGGCATGTAATTATGAATATGAAATATTCGACGAACAGATGAACTAACAAACAATTATATTGACACATTTATCATTCGACCGATGTAAGCTAGGAAAACCTTTAGGCATATGATCAACGTTATAATAGTTCAACCTCGGTTGTCTCGAACTACCGATCTCTCGAACAAATTTGCACAGGCCCTCTGAGTTCGAGCGAACGAAGTTTGACTGTATATTAAAATCAATTTAAAAAAAAACTAAAACACTAAGTGGTCTGAAAATCCTTACTTGTACAAAGTATTATAGCGCAGTTGAAGAATATTGTAACAGGTTTTGGCTGTGACTTTAAGAATATCATTGTTGGAATGAATAAATACAAGTTTATCTTCATCAGAGAGGTCAACAAATTTTGGCCTTAAGTTACGAGCTTTTTCTATCATAGGTAACCTAATGTGCTCATATGCATTACAAGATTATGTTTCCAACTTATTCAGATGGTTTAAGTACTAACATCATATTTGAACAGTTTATGCCAATAATCATTGTTTGATCCTCCCTTCTTATGGACACAGTCTGGGGACGAGTACATGCTGCCAGAAACACTTTACTAGTGTCAATGGCCTTCATCTCTGCTGGTAAAACATCAGATGTTGATAGACCCTTTTTCACCAGAAGTAATTTATTTGCTAAACTTGCACACAATAAAAAGTTTCCCTGATCATCGTGGATAATTTTCCTCGGCCATCTGAATTCAGGGCTTTCTATTTTGTACAAAACTTTCCCTTCAAATGATAAACATGTCACTCTGTTTCTTCTGCTATCAGTTACATAAATATCACCATTACATTGGTTCACATCAATGTAGAAAGGGGCATCAAAGAGCTCTTCACCTTTGTCATCAGCAGTGATGTCACGTAAAACTTTCCCACTTTTGTGCCGAATCTCTATAGCACCATTTCCTGGGTTATTATGGTATGTTATTAAAATATTATCTTTGTATGCAGCTATACCCAAAGGTTCTTTTTTTAGACTGACTTTGTTTTTTTGTTGCTGTAATTTCCCTGATTTAATTTTAATGTATACAAGCATCTTTAGACAATTCAAAGTTACAATGATTTCATCTATATTTGTAAGTGCCACATCCCAGACCTTGACTTTAACTTTACATTTATCTATCATGTTAAAGTCCTTGTCATATAGCAAAACAGTTGAGTTTCCATGGTCACACAAAATAAGGGAACCATCTGGGAGAAAAATGGAACCAGTTATGTCACATAGATATTGACTTCCTTCCGGGTTTATGTATTTATATGAGAAGTTCTTAAATTTCAGATTTTCAAATATCAGGTCCTGTTTTCCAGGAATAACTGTTGTTATTTTCATTGCCTTCACATCTCCAGACAGATGATGTTCTTTCTTTACACATTCTTGATTTAACTCATTTTGATGATTTTGTTGTTTTGATTTTTTAAATATCTCTATTGCATCAGGATGATTTTGTTGCTTTGCTGGAACAGATTTTTCCAAACCCTGTTTTGGAATTTCATCTTTCAAATTATTTGTTTTTTTCTGTGGCAGATCTTCTGACTTACTGTTTGTAATAATTGTTTTTGTTTGTTTAACTTCTTCCTTTATTTCTTTTGTGATTTTTTCTCCAGTGTTGGTGTGTTGCTGTTTGCATGCCTGATATTTTGCATTTCCAACTGAATCCTCACCAGTCTTGGGAGAAGTGCTTGCATTTATTTCTTTAATAATTTTGTCACACATGCTTTCTAGTAATAGTAACTTATGTCCAGCTTTATTTGCCTGCATTTTCATTCCTTTGATGGCTATTCTGTCCTTCACTGTCGCAGAATCTTCCAATGTTTTTTCTAACTTGCATGTTGCTGCAAAGATAGCCACATGATCATGTGATTTTGAAACATGATCTGTTTGGATACTGAGTGAGTCCAAATCATTGATGACATCAGAATAAATAGCAACACTTTCTCTCAAATTATTTATGAATATCTTTTCCTGGATTTGTTCTTCTTCCAGTTCATGTTCCAGTTTGTCAAAGAATTCACCCATTTTCTGCCTCAGAGATTTAAGTTTGTTTCTCTGAGTACTTGAACTAGCTGCTATTACATCAATAACTACTATTTGCTCTGCCCTTAGTGTTTCAAATTCAGTTTTAATTCCTTTTATTTTCCTTGAAACATTGTCAAACTTAGTTCTGTCCTCACTAACTGATACCAGTTCATTTATTAGGTCACACTCACAATTTGGGTGTTTGGCAACTTTACATAAATTGCAAAACACAGACCTGTGGTTTCTGCAGTAAAACTGGACTTCTTTCATACGATGATTATCACAAAGTTTCAGCACTGGTTTTGGTTTTGTTACCTCTCTGGTCCTTGGCATTAAATCTCCACGAAGAATGTGATGTTCTCGAAATGCTTGAAATTTTCTGTGAAACTGAAGACATTGTTGACATAGAAATTCATTACAGTCATGACAAAATGCACTAGATTCTTGGAGTTTATCCTCAAACTTGCATGGGTCACAGTTTATCACTACTGAATCCTCAGATGCACAGAATTCTTCTTCATTCATTGTTAAAATATTTCCTTACTTTGTATTGGTTAACTTTCTTTTTGCTTATTTTGGAAGTATAACCGATGTTAAGTTTTTATGCATTCTGACCTCAGATAAAAAAGGATATGTTATTAAAACCACCTCTGGTGTATCAAGTTGCAATGTCTTTATCCGTAAATACACCTGTTTAAACATGAAATAAGTAAAAGTATTGATCAGGAAGTCGGCAAACTAGGTCATTTTTTTCAGTTGTTATCAAGGGAGAAAACTGTTTAATTGTGTGACAGTTTATTAAGGGGGAGTTATCTATCTTTTTTTTATTCTGGTTGGGTTTAACATTGCACAAAATCTATCTTCTATGAAATGGGATGTATTTCAAGTGGCTATTATTGTAGGTTGACTCCCCTCGTGAATTTTTGTGTCTTGTTTGCTTTATATAATTTTGCTAAGCTTTTTATGCCTAGCATCAAAATGTTCAACATGAGTTGGCTATATGTATATGATGACTATTGTAAGAAGAAAAAAATGTATTTCTTATTTACCAAAGAAATCAGTAAATTTCAAATATTTAGCTGGTATTGCTGTATTTTTTTATGATTATCTTGATGACCATAATGATCTCTAAGTTTGTCAGGGGATAAGATCCAAATCCTGGCACTTGAAATTCTCCTATCTTGGTCCTAAGCTAGAACCCTTGTTATTTTGTCTGATCTTTTTAATACAATTAGTGTAACATGGAAGCCTACATTTTGTCATTTGTGAATTTTGTAAAATTACATTTTCTTAATTATTCCTTGCAAGATCGCTGCCATATTTAAAAATAAATTCATGCCATTCCTGCCAGGTTTACAGAACAAATAGAATGATATGACTGGTCAGTTCTCGCAATCCTGATTAGTTCAGGTTCAATTTTAGTAGCCATGACTTTCATGAGTTTTCATATTGACTTTAAGGTCATTGACTTCAAACAAACCACTTGCCCCTCACTTCTGTAGGTTCAAGTCCCACTTTGAATACTTTCATGTGAGGAAACTGTCAAGTTAGCCTACAGAACATCAGTGTTTTTACCCGTGTGCCAGCTTGTGCCTGAAATAATACACGAAGGAGCACCTGAGTGAGGTCTTCTTCAACCGTAAAGCTTGAAAGTCCCTGTATGACCTTGACAGTGCGGTTACAATTTAAATTCCAAGTAACAAACAAGCAAATTTCATATTGGCATTATTTCTTTACAGTAGAAAAAAACTAGTGACTATATTATTTTGCATTTTAAATATGGCTTATCTGGTGCTCTTAGACTTAATTTATTTTTCTTAAGATTGATGGATATGTATGTATGTAAAACAAAGTAGATTCTATCCAGTGATGCAGGCCCTGGTTACTCAGTGTAACCAAAATATAGTTACATCCAAACTTGTTTAAAAAGAAAGACAATTCTTGGGTAGTGAAATTATTATGATCTTTATTGTCAGGAATTGAAGATAGTGTTAATGCTATATCAATAAGGTGTTTGTGCACTAAGGGGAGTGGTCACAGATATATTTCTTCATACGGCACCAGTGCTGATCAAATATACCAGTTGACATTGCACCTTCATCTAATCTGGTGTAAGATTTTATAATTAGTCTGTTGAGTACCTTCCATAAATTTCTATCAGTGGATGTGGTTTCAGGTAAAGTTACTGTGGTTCGAAGAATAGTAGGCCAACCTGCTCCACTGTACATTTACAGCATGTTTGTGTTGACTTGAGTTAAAGTTTTGTATCTCAACCACAACATGGATTTTGACATAATTATGGCCTATATTTTCCATACTCTTTGTTTTATAATTAAACACTAAGAATTGTTGAGGATACTGTCCTACCAACAGTTTTTGTTATGCCGCCAGGCATATAGTGATTGAACTGTCCATCCGTCAGTCCGTCTGTCCGTACGAGGTTAACCTAGAACAGCAAGTTGGATTTTTCTTAAGTTCTACCTGTACCAATGGCTTCTAAGTTTACACACTTTCTAATCAATATAAAGTACATGATCTGGGCAAGTTACATAACTCTAGCTTTCATATTCACCAAGTTATTGCCCTTTTCAGCACTTAGAAAATGAATAATGGTTAACCTAAAACGGCAAGTTGGAAATATCTTAAGTTCTATCTATACTAATGGCTTTATAATTTCCACACTTACTTATCAATACTATGTACATGATATTGTTAAGTTATATAACTGTGTCATCCATATTTCCCAGTTATTTCCCTTTTTTAGCTCGACTATTCGATAAGAATAAGTAGAGCTATTGCAGTCATCCGAGCGCCGGCGTCCGCGTCGGCGTAACCACTTATGTTAAAGTTTTTGTAATAGTTCAAATATTTTCAAAGTCCATTGACATATGGCTTTGAAACTTTGCACACTTGTTAACCATCATGACCCCAACCTGTAAACAGGAGGAAGTAACTCTATCAAGCATTTTGACAGAATTATGCCCCTTTTTCAACTTAGAATTTACGTTAAAGTTTTTGTAATACCTCAAATATTTTCAAAGTCCATTGACATATGGCTTTGAAACTTTGCACACTTGTTCACCATCATGACCCCAACCTGTAGACAGGAGGAGGTAACTCTATCAAGCATTTTGACAGAATTATGCCCCTTTTTCGACTTAGAATTTATGTTAAAGTTTTTGTAATACCTCAAATATTTTCAAAGTTCATTGACATATGGCTTTGAAACTTTGCACACTTGTTCACCATCATTACCCCAACCTGTAAACAGGAGGAGGTAACTGTATCAAGCATTTTTTTTTACTATCAAGCACTAAGAATAGTCGAGCGTTGCTGTCCTACCGACAGCTCTTGTTCACTTTGAAAATAGGGCCTTGTCTGGTTAACTTATTTCAGCAAGTTGGATTTATCTTAAATTTCTCCTAATTGCTTAATTTCTTTAATGATATCTTTCATATGTAGTAGGTGGATACCTTTGATGGTCCTCTAATTTTTTGTGGAGTAAGCGGTCTCTAGGGTCAAGGTCAAGGTCACTGGTTTAAAAAATAAATATAAACATTTTTGCTCATACAGCCTTTATATTTTATGTGATGTCTTTCATGTTTAATACAAACATGCCAAGGGTGGTCCTTCTTCTTTGGGTGTAGTAAGGGGTCATTTGGGTCAAGGTCAATGTTACCGATGTCAAGGTCACCAATGTTAAAAATAGATTTTTACAGGTGTATTGACCTTATTCTATAGACAGATGTTATTTATAATTGATAGAAACATCAACTTTGATGAAGTTAGTGGTCAGTTGGGTCAAGGTCACCAGTGCTAAAAATAGATTTTTACACATTTGCTCATACAGCCTATATTAAGTGACAGATATATTTTATATTTGGTAGGAAGATAACTTGCATGGTATTCATCCTTTTGATTGGGGTAGGGATCAGTGGGTCATGGTCACTTGTGCTAAAAATAGATTTTTACACTTTTGCCTATACAGCTTTTATTTATTGACAGATGTATTTCATATTTGGTAGGAAGATAACTTGCATGGTATTCTTTCTTTGGATGGAGTAAGGGGTCAGTTGGGTCAAGGTCACCAGTGCTAAAAATAGATTTTTACACTTTTGCCCATACAGCCTTTATTTATTGACAGATGTATTTCGTATTTGGTAGGAAGATAACTTACATGGTATTCTTTTGGATAGAGTTAGGGGTCAGTTTGGTTAAGGTCACCAGTGCTAAAAATAGATTTTTACACTTTTGCCCATACAGCCTTTATTTATTGACAGATGTATTTCATATTTAGTAGGAAGATAACTTACATGGTATTCTTCTTTTGGATAGAGTTAGGGGTCAGTTTGGTTAAGGTCACCAGTGCTCAAAATAGATTTTTACACTTTTGCCCATACAGCCTTAATTTAATGACAGATGTATTTTATATTTGGTAGGAAGATAACTTGCATGAAGTTGAATATTTTTCAACTTCACAAATCAGAGCAATGACTTGGGAACTTATATTTTTCACAATTACAAAATGCCATGACTTTGTCAAGCTATATAACTTGTGTTTACAATTTTTGGCAATTTTTCTGTCCATAACTGAGTGAATGGGTAAACATTTTTTGAAATATTGCTACTGACAAGAATCTGAGCCGGGGGCATTTGTGTTTAACAAACACGTTCTTGTTTTATCTGTAATTCTTTTTAAGAAATAACACAGCTACGGTCTAACCTGTCTTTAGTGACCTCAAATCAGAATAACAAAATAAAGCTGATATACATAGAGGATGGTGATATGTATTAGTCAAGAATTGCGGACTAAATCTTTCATACATTACATTTTCCAGTTATGTTAATTTACAACGAAAATGGCAAAATATGCAATATTTGTATTAACTTTAACATCATTTTCAAAAAATTATATCGTAAAATGCATTGTTTTTCTCAATTAACTAAATGAAGAAAAAAGTTGAAGCTGTTATGATATTCATTATATGGTATGTTACTCTGCATTTTAAATTATGTTATTAAATAGTCACTGTTTATATTTTCGTTTTTATAAAACTACTTATATACTTGTTTATAGATGTAAATATGTTGATTACTGTAGATTTTCATCGTATTTGTGATTTTGTGTTATAATATGTAAATATGTTTTGTGTTTATTGTGATTTACGAGTCTTGCTTGTTATGTTAATTACTGTAAATTTTCACTTTTTTTGTGATTATGTATTATAATATGTAATTATGTTTTATGTTTATTGTGATGTATGGGCTGGTGGCCTGAATCATCTTAATAAAGAATTGAATTGAATTATTACTTATATTGGTATACCAATGGAATACAGAGCTATTTTATATATATTTCTGAATTCAAAGTTTATTTGTTGTAATAATCAAAAGCAAATGAAAAATCATGTATTTCAACAATTAATAGCAATTAGAATTAAGTAACATAATTTTGTATTGTGAAAATGCCTTGTATAAAATCATCTTTAACAATAAATCATGTACAATATCGCATTATGATTTATTTACTGTCATGTCTATGATTTATGCTGATCATTTAAGAATTAGCATCATATTTGAAGAACTTAAGCCAATGACCATGGTTTGATCCTCTCTTCTTATAGACACAGTCTGTGGACGAGTCCATGCATTCAAAAACACTTTAATATTTTCATCTTCTTTCTTGTCTGTTGATAAAAGGTCAGATGATGATTGTTTTTTCACCAGGAGTAATTTATTTGCTAAGGCTTGCACACACTAAAAAGTTCCGCCTGATCATCGTGGATAATCTTTTTCCGGCCCACATGAATACTGGACTTTCAATTCTGTTACAAAACTTTCCCTTCAAATGATAAACAAGTCACTGTGTTTCTTTTGCTATCAGTTACATAGATATCACCATTACATTGGTTCACATCAATATAGAATGGGGAATCAAAGAGCAGTTCACCTTTGTCATCAACAGTGATATCATGTAAAACTTTCCCACTTTTGTGCCGAATCTCTATAGCACCATTCCCTGGGTTATGGTGGTATGATATTAAAATTTTGTCTTTGTATGTAGCAATACCCCAAGGTTCTCTTTGAAGACTGACTTTGTTTTTCTGCTGCAGTAATTTTCCTGAATTAGTTTTAAGGTAGACAAGCATCTTTACACAATTCAAAGTTACAATGATTTCATCTATATCTGAAAGTGCCACATCCCAGACGTTGTATTTTACATTGCATTTATTTATCATGTTAAAGTCCTTGTCATATAGCAAAACAGTTGAGTTACGGTGGTCGCAAAAAATAAGGGAACCATCTGGGAGAAAAATGGAACCAGTTATGTTACATAGATATTGACTTACTTCTGGGTCTATGTATTTATATGAGAAGTTCTTAAATTTCAGATTTTCAAATATCAGGTCCTGTTTTCCAGGAATTACTGTTATTGTTTCCATTGCCTTCACATCTCCAGACAGATGTTGTTCTTTTTTTACACATTCTTGTTTTAATTCTGCCCCCTTTGTAAGCTCATTTTGATGATTTTGTTGTTTTGATTTTTTCAAACCCTCTGTTGCAGTTTCATCAGGATGATTTTGTTGCTTTGCTGGAACAGATTTTTCCAAACCCTGTTTTGGAATTTCATCTTTCAAATTATTTGTTTTTTTCTGTGGCAGATCTTCTGACTTACTGTTTGTAATAATTGTTTTTGTTTGTTTAACTTCTTCCTTTATTTCTTTTGTGTTTTTTTCTCCAGTGTTGGTCTGTTGCTGTTTGCATGCCTGATATTTTGCATTTCCAACTGAATCCTCACCTGTCTCGGGAGAAGTGCTTGCATTTATTTCTTTAATAATTTTGTCACACATGCTTTCTAGTAATAGTAACTTATGTCCAGCTTTATTTGCCTGCATTTTCATTCCTTTGATGGCTATTCTGTCCTTCACTGTCACAGAATCTTCCAATGTTTTTTCTAACTTGCATGTTGCTGCAAAGATAGCCACATGATCATGTGATTTTGAAACATGATCTGTTTGGATACTGAGTGAGTCCAAATTATTGATGACATCAGAATAAATAGCAACACTGTTTCTCAAATCATTTATAAATATCTTTTCCTGGATTTGTTCTTTTTCCAGTTCATGTTCCAGGTTGTCAAAGAATTCTCCCATTTTCTGCCTCAGAGATTTAAGTTTGTTTCTCTGAGTATTAGAACTGGCTGCTATTACATCAATAACTACTATTTGCTCTGCCCTTAGTGTTTCAAATTCAGTTTTAATTCCTTTTATTTTCCTTGAAACATTGTCAAACTTGGGTCTGTCCTCACTTACTGATATCAGTTCATTTATAAGGTCACACTCACAATTTGGGTGTTTGGCAACTTTACATAAATTGCAAAACACAGACCTGTGGGTTTCTGCCAGTAAAAACTGAACTTCTTTTCATACGATGATTATCACAAAGTTTCAGCACTGGTTTTGGTTTTGTTACCTCTCTGGTCCTTGGCATTAAATCTCCACGAAGAATGTGATGTTCTCGAAATGCTTGAAATTTTCTATGAAACTGAAGACATTGTTGACATAGAAAATTCATTACAGTCATGACAAAAATGCACTAGATTCTTGATATTTATCCTCAAACTTGCATGGGTCACAGTTTATCACTACTGAATCCTCAGATGCACAGAATTCTTCTTCATTCATTGTTAAAATATTTCCTTACTTTGTATTGGTTAACTTTCTTTTTGCTTATTTTGGAAGTATAACCGATATTAAGTTTTTATGCATCCTGACCTCAGATAAAAAAGGATATGTTATTAAGACCACCTCTGGAGTATCAAGTTGCAATGTCTTTATCCATAAATACACCTGTTTAAACATGAAATAAACCAATAGTATTGATCAGGAACTCGGCAAACTAGGTCATCCTTTTTTCAATTATCAAGGGAGAAAACTGTTTAATTGTGTGACAGTTTATTAAGGGGGAGTTATCTATCTTTTTTAACCAGGTTTTCAATTTTGAAAATCCTGGTTATTAGATTGGGGTATGGCGGGCGGATGGGCGGATGGGCGGCTGGGCGGATGGGCGGGCGGGCGTCAAACGAAATTGTGTCCGCTCTGTAACCTCTTCAACCCTTTGAAGAATTTTGATGAAACTGTTCAGACAAATGTTTACCACATCAAGATGACGTGGCAGAACGCATGTTCCGCATGGCTGGCTCCAAGGTCAAGGTCACAGTGACATTAACATTGAAATCCTGTCCGCTCTGTAACTCTTCAACCCTTTGAAGAATTTTGATGAAACTTCAGACAAATGTTTACCACATCAAGATGACGGTGCAGAACGCATAATCCGCATGGCTGGCTCCAAGGTCAAGGTCACAGTGACATTAACATTGAAAGTCCTGTTTACATGATTTTAACTTGTTACACTTTGAACTTTGTCTGGACATAACTCTAAAAGTATAAGAGGTATCAACATGAAACTTTGTAGGTAGATAGATCTCATTGAGTAGGTGTGCAATGCACAACAAACCATAACTCTGCCTTGCCTAATTTTTGAATTATCCCCCTTTGTTTATTTTACACTTTGAACTTTGTCCGGGACATAACTCTAAAAGTATAAAGAGGTATCAACATGAAACTTTGTAGGTAGATAGATCTCATTGAGTAGGTGTGCAGTGCACAAAACTGTAACTCTGCTTGCCTAATTTTTGAATTACCCCCTTTGTTTATTTTCACTTTGAAATTTGTCCGGGACATAACTCTAAAAGTATAAAGAGGTATCAACATGAAACTTTGTAGGTAGATAGATCTCAGTGAGTAGGTGTGCAGTACATGCACAAGAACGGTAACTCTGCCTTGTCTTATTTTTGAATTATCCCCTTTGTTTATTTTACACTTTGATCTTTGTCCGGGACATAACTCTAAAAGTATAAGAGGTATCAACATGAAACTTTGTAGGTAGATAGATCTCATTGAGTAGGTGTGCAGTGCACAAGAACGGTAACTCTGCCTTTGCCTACTTTTGGAGTTATTGCCCTTTGTTCATTTTGACACTTTGACTTTGTCTGGGACATTACTCTAAAATTATAAGAGATATCAACATGAAACTTTGTAGATAGATAGGTCTCATTGGGTGGAAGTGCAATGCACAAGAACCGTAACTCTGGCCTTGCCGTATTTTGAAGTAATTGCCCTTTGTTTATTTTTACTTTTTGACTTTGTCCTGGACAATACTTTAAAACTATTAGAGATATCAACATGAAACTTTGTAGGTAGCTAGATATAATTGGATAGAATTGCAATGCTTAAAGAACCTAAACAAAGCCTGGTCTAATTTTGGAGTTATTGCCCTTTGTTCATTTTTACACTTTGACTTTTACCTGGGACATAATTCTGATATCATCAGGAAACTTTATAGATAGATAGATCTCATTGAATAGAAGTGCAGTGCAAAAAAACATAACTCCGCTTTGCCTAATTTTGGAGTTTTTGCCCTTTGTTCATTTTTTTTATACTTTCCTGTGTCCAGAACCTTCTCGGGGAGCATCACCCGGTTCAACCGGTTCTTGTTTACCTAATTATGGCCCTTTGTTTTTTTTCCTTATACAGAATATATATAGTGAACACTTCTTCTGTGCGCAATTCCTCCTACATTATTCATGTTTTACATTGCACATAGTTACATTGTTTGTTGCTTGTATTTGTATTTCAAATACAACATATTTATCTACAATGGTGATAATTGAAAACCTGGTTTCATGGCATTGCCATGTTTCTTGTTTTATATTTTGTATAAAATCTTATGGTTGGGTTTAACATTGCACCAAATCTATCTTCTATGAACCGGGATGTATTTTAAGTGGCTATTATTGTAGGTTGACTACTTTGAATTTTAAATTGTGTCTTGTTTACTTTATATTTGCTATGCTTTTTAGTCTGGCATCAAAATGTACAACAGGAGTTGACTATATGTATATGATGACCATTGTATTTCTTATTTACCAAAGACTAAAGGATTATAATAACGATGAAAAAATTTGGTTCCCGTTAATTGAATTTGTCAGTATAATGGATTCCGATGTATTGAGTCCTGACTGTATGATGACTATTGTAAGAAGAAAAAATGTATTTCTTATTTACCAAAGACTTAAGAAAAAATTCCAAGTATTTAGCTGGTATTGCTGTATTTTATGATTATCTGGATGACCATAATGATCTTAAGTTTGTCAGGTGAGAAAATTCAAATCCTGGCACTTGAAATTCTCCTATCTTGGTCCTAAGCTAGAGCCCTTGTTATTTTGTCTGATCTTTTTAATACAATAAGTGTAACATGGAATACAAGTCTTCTGCCTACATTTGTCATTTGTGAATTTTGTAAAGTTACAATTTCTTAATTATTCCTGGCAAGATCGCTGCCATATTTATAAATAAATTCATGCCATTCCTGCCAGGCTTACAGAAAACAATAGAATGTTATGACTGGTCAGTTCTAGCAGTCCTGGTTAGTTCAGAATCAGTTTAAGTAGCCATGACTTTCATGAGTTTTCATATTGGCTTTAAGATCATTGACTTCAAATGAATCACTTGCCCCTCACTGCTGTAGGTTCAAATCCCACCAGACACCTTGATTTCTTTTATGTGAGGAAACTATCAAGTTAACTTACAGTACATCGGTGGTTTTACTCGTGTGCTGGTTTGTGCCTGAAATAATGCATGAAGGGGCACCTGAGGTCTTTTTCTATCTTAAAAGCTTGAAAGTCCCAGTATGACATTGACAGTGCGGTTACAATTTAAATTCCAAAAACACAAACAAGCAAATTTCATTTTGGCATTATTTCTTATAGTCAAGAAAACTAGTGACTATATTATTTTGCATTTTAAATATGGCTTATCTGGTGCTCTTAGACTAAATTTACAATATGTAATTAATTTTTTTTATATTGACCGTATGTATGTAAAACAAAGTAGATTCAATACAGTGATGCAGGCCCTGGTTACTCAGTGTAACCAAAATATAGTTACATTCAAACTTGTTTAAAAAGAAAGACTTTTTTTGGGTAGTGAATATCATTATGATCTTTATTGTCAGGAATTGAAGATAGTGTTAATGCTCTATCAATAAGGTGTTTGTGCACTAAGGGGAGTGGTGACTATTTTGGTTAAGGTGCCTGCCTCTTAACTTAAGGGTCATGGGTTCAAGTGGTCACAGATATATTTCTTCATACGGCACCAGTGCTGGCTAGCTCCAGGATAAAATATACCAGTTCACATTTCACCTTCATCTAATCTTGTGTAAAATTTTTAATTAGTCTGTTGAGTACCTTCCATAAATATCTATCAGTGGATGTGGTTTCAGGTAAAGTTACTGTGGTTCGAAGAATAGAAGGCCAACCTGCTCCACTGTACATTTACAGCATGTTTGTGTTGACTTTGGTTAAAGTTTTGTATCTCAACCACAACATGGATTTTGACAGAATTATGGCCTTTATTTTCCAGACTCTTTGTTTTATAATAAAACACTAAGAATTGTTGAGAATACTGTCCTACCAACAGTTTTTGTTTTATCTGTAATTCTTTTAAAGAAATAACACAGCTAATGAAATCAGTAATACTGTCTAACCTGTCTTTAGTGACCTCAAATCAGAATAACAAAATAAAGCTGATAGACAACGAGGATGGTGATATGTATTAGTCAAGAATTGCGGACTAAATCTTTCAAAATTCATAATTACATTTTCCAGTTATGTCAATTTACAACGAAAAAGGCAAAATATGCAATATTTGTATTAACTTTAACATTAACATCATTTTCAAAAAATTATATCTTAAAATGCATTGTTTTTATTAACTAAATGAAAAAAAAATTAAAAAGTTGAAACTGTTATGATATTCATTATAATTATGGTATGTTACTCTGCATTTTAAATTATGTTATTACTTATATTGGTATACCAATGGAATACAGAGCTATTTTATATATATTTCTGAAAGTTTATTTTGTTGTAATAATCAAAAGCAAATGAAAAATCATGTATTTCAACAATTAATAGCAATTAGAATTAAGTAACATAATTTTGTATTGTGAAAATGCCCTGTATAAAATCATCTTTAATAATAAATCATGTACAATATTGCTCTATATTAAACCTCATTTGCATATGCCCTTCTACGGTATATCTAATATGACGTCATTCGAACCATAAACCGCATACAGACCGGGGGCAGTCCATAATTCTTATATGGACTGGATGCCATCATATTAAATATAGAAGGGCGTATGCTAATGACAATGCTAATGCTTTTTTACTGAATTTATTGTTTTGTTTCACATAAACTTATTACATGTTGATCAAAAGTCATGATTTGTCTTTAAATTGAAAAAAATAATAAAAAATCGGACTAAGGTTTGAGATATTTTACACGCTGAACAAATAAATTATTATTTGAAAGCAAATTAAAGAAAAAATGACAGCAACAAAAGGGGTGAAAGGATTTAGATTCGGTATAATTTAACAAATTCGACAATTTTCGTAACTTTCCATGTCCCATCACTATCAATTAAGCGTCTATGTGATAAGAAGCCTGTGATCAATCAACACGTGGGTGAAGACGTTACAACTATACGAGATATTAAAGATTCGGTATAATATAACAAATAAAACATGGCCTTTCAAACAAAATTCAAGTTTACGGACTGGTTTGTCAGACCTAGGAAGGTATATGGCCGGAAGCGCAGCTTCGGGCCATATACCTTCCTAAGTCTGACAAATCAGTCCGTAAACTTACATATTGCCCTCAAAGCCATGTTTTATTTGTTGATTGATTTATTTACTGTCATGTCTATGATTTATGTTGATGATTTAAGAATTAGCATCATATTTGAAGAACTTAAGCCAATGACCATGGTTTGATCATCTCTTCTAATAGACACAGTCTGTGGACGAGTCCATGCATTCAAAAACACTTTAATATTTTCATCTTCTTTCTTGTCTGTTGATAAAAGGTCAGATGATGATTGTTTTTTCACCAGGAGTAATTTATTTGCTAAGCTTGCACACAGTAAAAAGTTCCCCTGATCATCGTGGATAATCTTTTTCGGCCACATGAATACTGGACTTTCAATTCTGTACAAAACTTTCCCTTCAAATGATAAACAAGTCACTGTGTTTCTTTTGCTATCAGTTACATAGATATCACCATTATATTGGTTCACATCAATATAGAATGGGGAATCAAAGAGCAGTTCACCTTTGTCATCAACAATGATGTTTCTCAAAACTCTACCAAGTTTGTGTCTAATCTGTATGCCACTGTTTCCTGGGTTATCATGATATGATATTAGAATTTTATCTTTATAAGAAGCAATACCCCAAGGTACTCTTTTAAGTCTGACTGTCATATTTTGCTGCTGTAATTTCCCTGATATAATTTTAAGGTAGACAAGCATCTTTAGACAATTCAAAGTAACGACAATTTCACCAGTGTCTGTAAGTGTCACGTCCCAGACCTTGCATTTAAGTTTATGTTTACTTGTCATTTTGAACTCCTTATCATATAACAAAACAGTTGAGTTGCCGCGGTCACACAAAATAAGGGAACCATCTGGGAGAAAAATGGAACCAGTTATATCACATAGACATTGATTTCCTTCCAAGTTGATGTATTTATATGAGAAGTTCCTGAAGTTCAGATTTTCAAATATCAGGTCCTGCTTTCCAGGAGTAACTGTTGTTGTTTTCATTGCCTTTACATCTCTAGTCAGGTTATGCTTTTTCTTTACACTGTTTTGTTTACACATTGCCCCCTTGGTAGGCTCATTTTGATGATTTTGTTGTTTTGATTTTTTCAAACCCTCTGTTGCAGTTTCATCAGGATGATTTTGTTGCTTTGCTGGAACAGACTTTTCCAAACCCTGTTTTGGAATTTCATCTTTCAAATAATTTGTTTTCTCGTGTGGTAGTTCTTCTGACTTACAATTTAAAATGTTTTTGTTTGTTTGTTTAGCTTCTCCATTTCTTTCTTTTCTGATATTTCCTACAGTGTACATCTGTTGCTGTTTGTTGGGTAACCTATTTTCGTGTGCACTTACTTCTGCAATTCCATCTGAATTGTCACCAGCCCTCAGAAGCCTATTTGTCTCTATGTCTTTTATCATACTTTCACACATACCATTTAGTTTCAATAACTTATTTCCAGCTTTATTTGCCTGCATTTTCATTACTTTGACGGCTATTCTGTCCTTCACTGTCACACAGTCTTCAAAGTTTTCTTCTAACTTGCATGTTGCCGCAAAGATAGCTGCATGGTCATGTGATTTTAGGACATCATCTGCTTGGACACTGAGCGAGTCCAAATCATTTATGACGTCAGAATACATAGCAATACTTTCTCTCAAATCATTGACATAAAACTTTTCCTGGATTTTTTCTTCTTCCATTTCATGTTCCAGGTTGTCAAAGAGTGCACCCATTTTCTGCCTCAAAGATTTAAGTTTGTTTCTCTGGGTTCTAGAACTGGCTGCTGTTACATCAATAACTTCTGTTTGCTCTGCCCTTAGTGTTTCAAATTCAGTTTTTATTCCTTTTATTTTCCTTGAAACATTGTCAAACTTAGTTCTGTCCTCACTAACTGATACCAGTTCGTTTATTAGGTCACACTCACAATTTGGGTGATTAGCAAATTTACATAAATTGCAAAACACAGACCTGTGGTTCCTGCAGTAAAACTGGACTTCTTTCATATGATGATTATCACAAAGTTTCAGCACTGGTTTTGGTTTTGTTACCATTCTAGTCCTTGACATTAAATCTCCACGAAGAATGTGATGTTGTCGAAATGCTTGAAATTTTCTGTGAAACTGAAGGCATTGATGACACAGAAATTCATTACAGTCATGACAAAATGCACTAGATTCTTGATGTTTATCCTCAAACTTGCATGGGTCACAGTTTATCACTATGGAATCCTTAGATGCACAGAATTCTTCTTCATTCATTGTTAAAATATTCACTGATTTTATATTGATTAAATTTCTTTTTACATATTTTGCAATGCTAAATGTAGACAATTTTAAAATGTTTCACATTCTTACTTGATAAACCACCCCTGGAGTCTCAGGTTACAATGTCTTTGTATTTAAATATAAATGTTTAAACATGTGCCGCAATGATAATAATGTTATATCTGATAGTGAAGTCATTTAACTAGGTCAATTTTTTTGTTAATCGGTCTCAAGGGAAAAAACTGTTTTATTGAATGATAGTTTGAAATAGAGGGAGTTATCTATCTTTCATGAAACTTCCATTTGTAATGTAATCATTTTGTAATTGCTCCAATAATTTTAATGTCTTGTTTGTATTTTATTTTTGAAATTATTTAAAAGTAATTTGATTTAATAAAATAGTTTTTACAGGAGTGTCTTGATCTTAAACTTGCATTTGACTTGAGTGGATTTTACTAGGATAGGATCCACTAGGCAAGGTAGTGCCAAGACTTAATGTAAAGTGACTTTTCCCTATAGATTTTACAGCCAGATAAAGGTTGTTTCCCATGGTCAAAAACAGGTATATTTATACCCCCAAAAACGAAGTTTGGGGGGGTATATAGGAGTCACCCGGTGGTCGGTCGGTCGGTTGGTCGGGCAGTCCGTCAGTCCAGACGTCCGTTGCATTTTCCTTGTCCGGAGCATAACTTGAAGACTAATGGTTGGAATTCAATATAACTACATACAATGGTCAAGCACATTGAGAGGAAGTGCAGTGCACAAGAACCATAACTCTATCTTGACTAATTACAGAGTTATTGCCCTTTGTTACTTTTCCTTGTCCGGGGCATAACTTGAAAACTACTGGTTGGAATTCAAAACAACTTCATATAATTGTCAAACACAATAAGGGGAAGTGCAGTGCACAAGAACCATAACTCTATCTAAAGTAATTACAGAGTTATTGCCCTTTGTTACTTTTCCATTGCTCTCTTTTGTCAGGACCTTAACTTGAAGACTAATGGTTGGAATTCAATATAATTACATACAATGGTCAAGCACATTTAGAGGAAGTGCAGTGCATAAGAACCATAACTCTATCTTGACTGATTACAGAGTTATTGCCCTTTGTTACTTTTCCTTGTCTGGGGCATAACTTGAAAACTACTGGTTGGAATTCAAAACAATTTCATACAATTGTCAAACACAGTAAGGGGAAGTGCAGTGCATAAGAACCATAACTCTATCTAAAGTAATTACAGAGTTATTGCCCTTTGTTACTTTTCAATTGCTTTCTTTTGTCCGGACCATAACTTGAAGACTAATTGTTGGAATTCATTATAACTTCATACAATGGTCAAGCACATTTAGAGGAAGTGCAGTGCACAAGAACCATAACTCCATCTTGACAAATTACAGAGTTATAGCCCTTTGTTACTTTTCCTTGTCCAGAGCATGACTTGAAAACTACTGGTTGGAATTCAAAACAACTTCATACAATGGTCAAGCACAATAAGGGGATGTGCAGTGCACAAGAGCCATTACTCCATCTTGACTAATTACAGAGTTATTGCCCTTTGTTACTTTTCCATTGCTTTTTTTGTCCGGAGCATAACTTGAAGACTAATGGTTGGAATTCAATATAACTTCATACAATGGTCAAGCACATTGAGAGGAAGTGCAGTGCACAAGGACCATAACTCCATCTTGACAAATTACAGAGTTATTGCCCTTTGTTACTTTTCCTTGTCCAGAGCATAACTTGAAAACTACTGTTTGGAATTCAATACAACTTCATACATTTGTCAAGGACATTAAAAGGAAGTGCAGTGCATAAGAGCCATAACTCCATTTTGACAAAATACAGAGTTACTGCCCTTTGATACTTTTCCTTGTCTGGAGCATAACTTAAAACGTACTGGTTGGAATTCAAAACAACTTCATACAATGGTCAAGCACAAAAAGAGGAAGTGCAGTACACAAGAACTATAACTCCATCTTCAATATTTATAGAGTTATTGCCCTTTGTTCCTTTTCTTTGTCTTTCTGGGCTTATTACAGAGTAATTCAATAAAACTTCATCAATTGCCAACCACATTGAAAGGAAATGCAACATACAAGAACCACAACTATCTTTAATTGCCCACAACCATAACTATATTTCAATTCTTTTACAAGGTATTCTGTTAATTGTAACATCCTCATTTCCGAAGCAGTCTTGTGGGGGTATTAATCACATTTAGTGATAGTTCTAGTTCCCCTAGAAATGCTATATTTTCCCCCCAAGCTGTTGCAAGTTCAGATTTTTTGGGAAAACTGTATGATATTAAAGGGAAGAGGCCTTTTATAGGCTCCAGGTATATAAGGTTTAAAATTACTGGCTGACTATTGCACATAACAGCAATAGGAACACCAGATCATAATAACAATAGAAACAATCTAACCTGAATTTTCAGACTGACAGCAGTGAAGACATTGGTAGCTGGTGTTACTGAATTTGATATTGAATTTGTCAAAGTAAAATTTTGGAGCATCCAGTGTTATTAACAATATTCTGGTATAATCTCAAACTTCAGAAAGGGGACTTACCTTTGGTTTGACTGTATTGAAATATAAACATCTAAATATAGAGGGTTAACTGTAATGTATTAACTGTATTTCAGTGAGGAGATGAAGGCAGAACATGAGAGAGACAATGCTGAGAAGGCCAAAACTATTGTACAGGTAATTTCATATCATTGTTAGTAGTTACACTCTACCTATGTTTTTTTTATTTATTCACAGAGTATCAAGAAACAAAGTTGTATAGTTAAGTGACTGTTAAATTTGTTCTTAAAGGGAAAAATTTAACCCACACCTCACAAAATATCTTAAATGCACTAAATTGTGTCACCTTAATGCAGTAATGGATTAAGTCCTTCTTTATTTATTTGTTTATAAGTTATTGCACTTAGATGTCATCTTCTCAATTTTTCATTTGGACAAAACCATACGAGGGTTGTCCAAAAAATTTGTGCACTGCAGTTTTTGTTGTGAGAGTTATTAATAAAAACAAATTAATTATATATCACTTGAAGGGAAAATCTGTCTCAAATAAGAAAACAAAATAGAAAGCCAAGTAACCGGCGTGTCGTGTAAAAGAATGGTCATTAAGTTACCTTAGTAAAGTAATACCGGCGCACGACTAAAATTGGGTCAGTTCATTACTGTAATTGTATTAATTGTTTGTAGCTTGTTAAGTGGCATTTTATGTTATAATTTGTTTTACTGTCAAAAGAGGAATGATTGATACAAAGTAGTTTGTAGTTCTTATTGTTCTTATGCAACGTACATGTTACTTATTCCACCAGTGCACGAATATATTGGACAACGCTTGTCACATGAGCCGGCATTAAGGACGGATGTCTGTCTGACCGGTTGTCATCGTCTACTGAGTCTTGCACTTCTACAGAGCGTTTGTGACATTTAAAAACCATTTCTCGTGACACTGAAATTGTCTCGCTTGCCCTTTTAAGTTCTTTGTAGGTATCTGTTGGTGTTATACCAATATTTGCTCAAAATTTAATGATCGTCCTATTTTCAGACGTTTAGCGACTGACATTTTCACGTAATTACGGTATTGACGACCACACACAAATGTTTGTTTTTGACCATTACAATAGGGCAAATGACGTCATATTTTCTAGTGACTTTAGGAATACGTACACACACTTTTCCCTGAATTTTAACGTTTAAATGTAGTGTTGAAAGAATACCGTGATGCATCACCCAATTTTTTGTCGTGCGCCGGAATTACGTTACCAAGGTTACTGTATGACGATTCGTTTTCACGACATGCCAGTTACACATTTTTAGCTCACCTGTCACAAAGTGACAGGGTGAGCTTTTGTGATCGCTTTTCGTCCGTCGTCCGTCCGTAAACTTTTACTTTAAATGACATCTCCTCATAAATCACTAAGCCAATTTCATCCAAACTTCACAGGAATGTTCCTTTGGTGGTCATCTTTAAAAATTGTTCAAAGAATTTAATTCCATGCAGAACTCTGGTTGCCATGGCAACCGAAAGAAAAAACTTTAAATATCTTCTTTTAAAAAACCCTAAGAGCTAGAGCTTAGATATTTGGCATGAAACATCTTCTAGTGAGTGTCTACCAAGTTTGTTCAAATAAAATCCCTGGGGTCAAAATTGGCCCCGCCCCAGGGGGTCATTGATTTTCCCTATATGCATATAGTAAAAACTTAAAAAATCTTCTTTTAAAGATGTCAAAGAGCTAGAGCTAAGATATTTAGCATGAAACATGTTCTAATGGGTGTCTACCAAGTTTGTTCAAATAAAAGCCCTTGGGTCAAAATTGGCCCCGCCCCAGGGGGTCATTGATTTTCCTTATATGTGTATAGCAAAAACTTAAAAAATCTTCTTTGAAAAAACCCAAATAGCTAGAGTTTAGATATTAAGCATGAAACATCTTCTAGTGAGTGTCTACACAGTTTGTTCAAATAAAAGCCCTGGGGTCAAAATTGGCCCGCCCCGGGTGGTCATTGATTTTCCTTATATGTGTATAGCAAAAACTTGAAAAATCTTCTTTGAAAAAACCCAAATAGCTAGAGTTTAGATATTAAGCATGAAATATCTTCTAGTAAGAGTCTACAAAGTTCGTTCAAATAAAAGCCCTGGGGTCAAATCTGGCCCCACCCCAGGGGTGTCATTGTTTTTAACTATATGTGTATAGTAAACTTAAAAAATCTTCTTTTAAAAAACCCAATGAGCTAGAGCTTAGATGTTTAGCATGAAACATCTTCTTATGGGTGTCTACCAAGTTTGTTCAAATAAAAGCCCTTTGGTTAAAATTGGCCCTGTTGGGGGGGGGGGGAATAATTAATTTTCATTATATGTGTGTAGTAAAAACTTAACATCGTGAAACATCTTCTAATGAGTGTCTTCCAAGTTTGTTCAAATAAAAATGTTTTTGTTGAAATTAAGAAATCTAATGTATCTCATGCCTAAAATAAGAATTTTTGAATGTTAGATTGAATCTTTCAAATATGCAAATGAGTTGTGTCTAATCTGTGGAGGTTTATAAGAACTGAAAGAAATGAGATGTGTTTTCTGTAAAATATCCTTATTGTTATTTCATTGTTTATTTGTTAAAACAGCACACTTCAAGATAAGTTCAATAAATCTTTGGGGAGAAAAACAACAACAGAGAAAGAAATTTGATATCCTGTCTTTTCTGAGATTTATACATTTCTCAGAAGATGTACATTATTTGGCATTGTTGGTTTTTTTTCTCCAACAAAGAGAGGTAATTGAGTGTGGGTTGTTTTGTTGTTTTTCCCTTCAATAAAGGAAGGTAATTGACTGTAAGAATGTTTGACACAATGATTAACTTCATATGATGTATGTCTGCACAGTTGAAGAGAGTTGGTAGAAAGTACAAGGACCAAGCCGAGGCCACCACCAAGGAGTTTGAGGAGTACAAGGCTAAACAAGAGAGTGTAGAACAGACAGAAAAACAGACAGAGAAACAATTTCAAGTAAGTATTATCAGTTCATTTGGTCTATTGATTTAAAAAAGACTGTCACAAATCCAAAATGTATTGACAAAAAGAAATGCAATTTAGGTTAAAAGTTAAATATTTAACAAGACTTCACAAGTACAAAATTCCATGTCAAACATCTTATTTTCATCATCAGGCAAATGCTGAGAAAATCAAAGAGTTAGAACAGACAATAAAAGAAATGGAGGAAAATTTGAAGACAGCAAAGAACAGTATTGTTGAGATGACAGGCAAGAACACCATAACTGAAAACAAGTTGAAAAGTGTGGAAACTGCTAATCAAACTCTAGAAAGCAACTTGAAGGTAGATATTATTAATGACAGTTTTGTTTGTAAATATATTTGTGTAATTTAAAGAACACCAAAATTAAAAAGATTGATTTTGAGAAAATAAAATAAGATAAAAGCATTTCTGAGGTATAATAGGCCTTTAAAATAGAGTGGTGGTGTGGCCGCGTGGTCAACACATCGTTCTAGTAATCTAAGGATTGCTGACCACGTGGGTTTCAAACCCTGTCAGGGCTAGGCCATTGTTTCCTTGAGCTAAAAACTTCATATTCTTAGTACTGGTTTGTTCCAGGAACGGATTCGAGAGTGTTTCAATAAGCTTTTAGCTTCCAGCACATTCAAACTAAAATAAATTTGTATTAACTAAAATTGTAACTGATAATAAACAAGAACATGTGTTGAAAGAAAAACTTTTTTCACTGTGTGTAAACTAGGAATTGGAGGAGAAAATAAGGAATGCTGAGCAAACAATTATCACAGTGAGAGCAGAGAAGGAGGATATAGAGCAAATGATCGGACAGAAATCACAACAACAAGAAGTTGAGTCGGCCAAAATCTTACAACTACAACAGGTATACTCAAAAATTAATGATATTTTAGAACAAGGATATGTATTATTAGTTATAAAGATTTTATGATAGGTTATATCGTCCTATATGAATGGTTGTTTGGAAATATTGTGGTGAGGGTTATATTGCAAATAACCCTTTATAAACAGCCATATAAACAAAGGTAACCTGTCTGGAATCTTTATAATGAATTTATGATACAACAAACTTCCTTTTTTAGAAAAAAATAAAAAGAAGAAATTTCTTAATAAATTGACAGCAGATGTTTATATAAGATGATATAAATGTTATGATTATCCAATGAAAACCTACATTACAAATGTGCAGTGTTGTAACAGTGAACATAATATTTAAATGAGCTCTCAAAATAATTTTTTGCACTCTTATTAAGCTGTTAAATTATTCTCAATTGAACAGTTACAAACTAAGGTGACATCTGGCTAGCCTGTATCTTGATGCACTATACAGAGGATATTAAATGAGTGTAGGTTCAATACTGAATTTATTGAACAAGTTGATCAAAGGGTTATGACTTTTTAGCTCGACTATTATGTAAGAATAAGTAGAGCTATTGTAGTCACCCGAGCGTCGGCGTCAGCGTCGGCGTCGGCGTTACCACTTATGTTAAAGTTTTTGTAATAGTTCAAATATTTTCAAAGTCCATTGACATATGGCTTTGAAACTTTGCACACTTGTTCACCATCATGACCCCAACCTGTAGACAGGAGGAGGTAACTCTTATCAAGCATTTTGACAGAATTATGCCCCTTTTTTGACTTAGAATTTACGTTAAAGTTTTTGTAATAGTTCAAATATTTTCAAAGTCCATTGACATATGGCTTTGAAACTTTGCACACTTGTTCACCATCATGACCCCAACCTGTAGACAGGAGGAGGTAACTGTATCAAGCATTTTGACAGAATTCTGCCCTTTTTCGACTTAGAATTTACGTTAAAGTTTTTGTAATAGTTCAAATATTTTCAAAGTCCATTGACATTGCTTTGAAACTTTGCACACTTGTTCACCATCATGAACCCAACCTGTAAACAGGAGGAGGTAACTGTATCAAGCATTTATTTTTACTATCAAGCACTAAGAATAGTCGAGCGTTGCTGTCCTACCGACAGCTCTTGTTCTAGCATTCAGTCTCCGGTGAGTGACGTGAGGGCTTATCATCACACTCTTATTTTGAGATTGTCAGAAAAGGATTTTTTTATCCTTGGACTATTTTCTTTCCTTTTAGCAAATAAACAAGCATAGTGAAGATTTCAATAAGTTAAAAGAGGAGAAATCCGAGGTTGAGAAGAAGTTGACAAAAGCTCACCACATGCTCCAGTCGGCCAAGACAAGACTGCAGTCATTGAAGGAGACCAATGACAGACTGACCAGTGATAGGTTGGAGATGAGGAAACGAATATCTGAACATTCTTCAAATACTTCTCTTGGTATGTGTTTCTTTAAAGGCCCATTATGCCTCAGAAATACTATCATTTTTATTTCTCAAAAAGTTTTTATATTATGGTATTTTGTTACAAATTACAATTTTCAAAAATATACTTATTTTCCATATAGATGAACTATCTTTTGCTCTCTCAAACAGCACTTGGTATAATTATATTAACTAAGTATTTTGTATGGAAATCAAAATACTACTTTGTTAAACATTTTGCTACTCTTATGACACATTACTGCACATTAAGCTTTACTTTCTTCAGTATTTAAACATGTATCATGCTCTAAATTCATTATTGAAACATTTAACACATGTTTGACATTTCTAAAGAATATATAATATGGATTTCTGAGTCATAATGTGCCTTCAAATTTCAATATGTTTTTCCAATCTATTTATATTTGCACTTCATGCAGAAGACTAATGTCAGATTTGTTTGTTTGTTTACTGTAAATATAATATGAGTTCTGGTCTAAGAAATAATGAGGAAATGATGTCATTATTGGCATCATTACATCAAATTTGATTTTATTTGGAATGTTAGCCTATAGTTAAAACTTAAAACATGTGTTTTCTGTTTTTGTCAAGCAGCAATTGTATGACAAGCAATGTATTTTCAGAAAAATTTAAACATATGTATAGAATATTTTGAATGAAAAAAATTTATAGAGCTTAGTAGTTGAATGATTAAATTTGCCCCCCTTGTTGCTGAGGGGCTGCTTTTAATGGTTGAGGCATAAGAATTGTAGATTGTTTATCCCTGCTTGATCGTAAGAGGCGACTTTATGGGTTTGGATAACTGGAGTGTATGCATCTAGTACCTCCAGCAAGTGAGGTTGTTTCGACTTCTTGTGTTGCTTTGAAGTTTGAAACACCGAAGGTTGCCAAAATCATCTTTCCTGTTTTGGCGCCATTTGACCTATTGTTAATATACTGTGTTGGTGTGCCATAAAACCAAACAAGCAATGTTTAAGGTTTGCTGACTTTGAGCCATTTGCCATTCACCACAATAACTTATTATAACTTTAAAAGGAAACTTAGATTATTTCATATAAGGAAGCTATCCAGTCAACTAATGAATGGTTGGTAGATCTAAATGCCTGAATTAATGCTTGAACGAGTAACAGTAGTCTTCCTCCACCAATAAAACTGGAATGTCACGATATTACTTAAACTGCAATGGTGTGACTTAAGTTAAAATCCAACCAAAGTAATAATAAAACAGTGTTTTGCACAGAGAAACGTGGAAAAATTATTTTGAAGTTTAAGTCAATGTTGTTGGTATTGTAGCTGACGAGACAGAGGGTATGGAAAGTCGAGTCAAGGAGCTGGAGTCACAGATAGATACCTTGAAACAAGAAGTCACTTCTAGAGATAATACCATTGCTGAACAACAGAAAAATGTACGTATTTAAAGAAAAAAAGTAATTAACCGTTAACGTGACGGAACCGAAAGTGATTAGCCTTTACCACCAACCAGTATAGAGCCTGTCCATTGTCGAACAGATCCATTCTAGGCTCTGTACTGTTGGCAGTTCAATATTAATTTTGTATTTCAATATTGAAATCTCTTTAAATTTGATTGGACAGTTCCAAAAAATTCTAAAAAGGATTAATCCAGGAACAACTGTTGGGTTATAATTGACTGAAATAGTAACTAAAAACAAACATTGTACCATGAAAATGATAAGTTATTGATACAGACTTTTAAGTTTTGGCATAAATCCAGCCAAAATGGAATAAGGCCCAATTTCTTTTGTTATTTTATTTTGTATAATAGAGGGCCATTGACCCCTTAATCTATTGTTATAAAATACACTCTATTGTACTCTTTTGTTTTGTTTACAGATCCCTATTAAGTTGCGCCACTTTTCTTATAACTACTTTTATTATTATCATTTTCTCTAAATCATTGCTCTTAATTATTGTTGTTATTGTATTTCTTTCATGTTACTGAAATTTATTTGTGTTATTGTATTCACTATTGAGTTTTTACTGTATTGGTTTTGTTAATATTACATTATTTACTATACGACTATAATGTTGTATACCTGTAGATGCAGCAGTTACAAAATAAGTTAGATAGTCAGAAGCTTGCTCCGTCACAGCCAGCAGCTCAGGTGTCAAGGTCAGGGGGAAGTGTCGCCCCTGATAGGACAAGGTTTGTATTTTATATGTTTTTGTTAGTTGGCTTACTTGTTTCCCAGTTATACGTGATTTTGAGGATCTTAGGTTGTTGTCCCTTGTGCCCAGGTTCTCATATGTGCATTATTTCAGGCTTAAGCAATCAGTTGGATAGAAAAAGCAACCTTCAAAAAGCTTACTGGATATTTTTATTAAATAGAGGAACATGTTCCTTGCAGGATTTCAGCATGCTTCACTGGGAGGCAACATGCAGATTAATCTCCTCTTGGAACACTTATTATCTACTCAATATTCTTATGAGTATATGTGTTGGCTTCATCTAATTGCTATACAGTTCCTGAATATGTAGCTGAATATTCAAGTTTTGATGACTGAGGTCAAAAAGGCTAAAAACCTAAAATTTTGAATTTTATCAAGTTAAGCACTTAAAATGGAAAAAAATCAAGAAATACACTCTGAATTAATTTGAATATAGACTTTTTGTGTGATTCTTAGCCTCATTCAAAGCGTTGCACTGTTTTTCTATTTGGTATATTTTGCACAATAAAAATTGCTTTATCTTGAAAAAACATGGTGAGGGAGTAATCTGAAAATTTGAACACAAGTTATTTATCCAGAACAAAATCAAATGGTTTACAAATTTTGGAGAAAATATTTGCAGCCGCGTCGTGTCAAAAACCCTCATTTTCAAAAGCTCTCTGTTAATGTATAAAATTTTCAAACTTATTTTTGCATGTACATAGTAGACCTAGTGTGTATGGTTTGAATTTATATTTATTTATTTCATGATTTTTTCAGTTCCTCACCATCAGAACCACCAAAGACTGCGAACATTCGCCCTATAGCCTCTAGTCCGGCAAGTATCAAGCCTCAGACAGTTCCAGTACAGCCTCAGTCAGCCGCCTCTAAGGTGATGGCTAGCATACGACCCATGGCTATTGCCGCTACTTCTGTGTCCACCATTACAACTGGTACACCGACGGCAACAGTGATGCCTACAACAGCTATTTCTCAACAAGAAGTTCCAGAAGGTTAAATCTTTTTTGTTCTCAAAAGCTTTATTGCCGCCTTAAACGTATTTACAATTTGTATTTTGTTTGGGCATAAGTTTTGAGCCAAAATAATCCAAATGCTTAAAACAAGGATCTAGAAAAAAATAAAATGATTTTTAGATATTTTGTTGTGAACTTTGTTTATTATTAAGAGTAACAGTGTAATGAAATTAACCTGCAAATTTTATGCTGTCCTGTGATGTTGTTTTCTTTCTTTACCAAAATATTTTTGTACAAATTTCTTCTGACTGGGAATTTTATTTACTGTTACTTGAATCTACTCATTTACTAAAATTCAAATTTACTTATTTTCATTTTTAGAAGAAGTTTTAGCACCAGTACAGCAGTTGTTCCCACAGTCTACATCAGTTGGGGGCAGACCTACACAACAAGTTCATAGAGTCATTCCTACTCAAGGTTTGTCTTTTATCACTTTATCATTCTACTTACATTATAATAACTTTTTCCGTTGGCAGGAAGATTTTTAGATAATTATTTAGTGTAAAAGCACAATTGTTTTTGTTCATTTCCTTTTTGCAAGTCTAGATAATTATATGGTAGATTGCTACAATTTTAAGAAATTGGCCTTTACTTTAGTTATCTTGGTAAAGTTGAACATTTTGTAAGATCTATCATAAAAAATTTGCTTTTGGGAGTCAGTTAACTGACAAAACAGTGGAATATTGGGGCATTCATAGGAACATTTCTAGTTTTATTCTTAAATGACATTCTGAAATATATGCTCTAAAAAGCTTCATAAGCTTTGTCTCAAACAACATAAAACATAATTCCATGTAATCATAGACTAATTTTCTGAATGGATGAGAATAAGTTTGACAGTAACTTTTATTATGAAAGACTTATACTTTATGCCAGAGTCCACAAGTGTTGAAAGCTTGCCAGAGAGTACCACAGAGACTGTGGTGGTTGAACCTGTACAGTCCACTTCCAGAGAAACTCCTGTGGTTGCCATGCAACAATCTGTTAAACGTCAGAGAGAGGAAGTTGAGAGGTAAAATGGTTTCCTATAGCTCTGGTCTAAACTATTGTATGTAATTATAGGTTAAGAGCAGTGTATCACTATTAAAGAAAAAAGTCCCCTTTGTTGATATAGATAAAATTGGTATTTGTTGGTATTATCTTTGTATTTTGCTTTTAAATTGTTTGATAAAACAGTGGCCTTTTACGTTAAGTTTTAAGTGGTAATTACAAGAAGGTTTTACTGTATATTGATGTTAGAATTTATTGTTTTCGTAAATTACAACAATAATGTACTTAATGTTGAATAAAAAAACATTTTATAGGAACAAAAAAAACATAGAAAGATAATAAAAACTGTCCTCTTATAAGGTACTTTTGTTTGAAGATAAGAGTAGTTTATTGCATTGGTTTTATTTTAATGTGATCGAAGATATTTTCCATATAATGTTTGACTTTACACATTATTTTGAATAAAACTGGAGGGAGGGGATGTCAGATAGTTAAATAGATTTTGTCATTATTTTGTGTTCTTGAAATATTTACAGCCCTGTAGATGATACTGTTGTCAAGAGAACTAGAGTTTCTACATCAGAGGTAACATATTTTAATTATCTTAATATTGCTTAAAAGTATTGATTACCCCTCATGTACTGACTCAATCAAACCGAGTCTGCAATTTTTCATGTAATTTTGTTGTGATTAATGCTTCTGAGGGATCACTTTGTTTCCAGATTTTTTTAACTCGGGCTGCAGCTTGTGCTTGTAATATTACAATAAGGGGGCACCCAAGGTTTTTCTACCTCAGTAGAGCTGAAAAAGCTTCCCTATGATCTTTTTACAATACTTTGAATTCACAAAATTTTGTGGTTGTGTCACAAAGAACATTTTTGTGGGTACTTTAATTTGTGAACTGTTTAGTTTTACAAAATGTAAATTTAAGTGATGCAAAATAATCTTAAAGCAGACAAAAAGAAATTTTGTTGGACCTTAAATTCATGGATTGACCTATCCATGAAAATTAGTTCCCCACAAAAAATAATGATTTTGCAGTATAATTGTGACTTAATCAAAATAAGAAAAAATGAATGACTCAAGCCCAACCACAGACATGTGAACTCTCCCACATTTAGCAGGAGACTCCCACTTTCTGCAGCCAAATTTTCAAAGATTTTTCATAAAATAAGGGGTATTTTCACAAATTAAAGAAATCTCCCTACTTTTGATGTTATAACTTCCTTCTTTGTTTATTGCAAATTCTAAAATCTCACATTTTTTGAAGAAAAATCTCCCACTTGATCATCAAAAAAAGTTCACATGTATGCAACCAAATATCATCATTGTTGTTTCAGCCTGATTCCAGTGAGATACCAGAAATAACGATATCTGAGGTAGCGCCCCAGGAGGCACCAGAAGATGTACAAGAGGCCGCAGAAGGTGATGCAGACCAGGAACCCGAGGAAACTGAGGCTCAAACTCAAGGGGAGGACACGGAGGAAGGAAGCCAGTTACCAGAGTCTGACCAAGTAAATATTGGTGTTAGATTAATGCAATATTCATAACTTTCTTGTCAGACAGATTAAATCATAAAAAATAATCAGATGTAACTTAATCTGAAAAAAGGGAGAAAAATGATGTATAAACTAATGATAGTAATAACTTTTTAAGTCAACCATTTACAAGACATTTAAACAATCTTCATATCTAAATGTAAATGGAACACATTGATATAGTTTGAAAGTATGAGTCCACTTGTGTTAGGTTGTATTCTTTGAATAATGATTTTGAAATATATTTAAAAGTTTGCAGTTACTTGCACAAAAAAAACTCAAAAAAAAAAACTGGTCAGGGATCTAGAGCACTAGATAAATAACTGCCGTCAGATATATGTCTGACTCTTGACTTAGGATTTGTTTATAAGAGATCTTTTGGTGTTCTTACCATGTTTCATATGACTTGGCTCTTGTATGCTCCTGAAAATGGACTCAACCATGTTTCAAACAGCTGCAAGATTACATAACGTTCAATGAAGTTAAGTATGTTTAACTTCATATTGCTGAAACTGGTACTAAAAGCCAACATAACAAAAGAGAAGCACATGATTGGTTTTATGTATTCATTGATGAGGTTATAAAAGTGGTTAAGGTCATTGCCTCTCACCACTGAGAGTTCACAAACTTTTGTGGTTCTATTCACACGCCTGCTTGTATCTTAGGGGTTCCTAAGGTCTTCCTCCACAAGTTAAGCTGGAAAGTCGCCATATGACCTTTGCAGTGTTGGTGCGATGTAGAATTCATAATAAACAAAAAAAACCTATTTGTATTATAACTGTATGGCATTGTTTTATGTTACCAGCAAGTAGAAGAGCAAGCTGAGGGTGATGAAATGCAGGACGAGGAAGGTATGGGTCAGGAACACAGAGTTAGTAGAGAGATGCAGGAAGATGATGATGATGACGAGGCTGTCATTATTGTAGAAAGTGAAGATGAGGTTTGTTTTCATTGTACATTTGTGTAGTTTGTTTTAAACTAAAGCTTCGAAATGTTCTTATGGTTAAGTTTAGGAGATTAGTAATTTTAAAGGAGGCTGTTTTCATAGTCCTGCAAGGAGTCATTATTTTAATACATTTTAAAGTGGTGATATCCTAGGTTCATGTAACAAAAGTTATATATGGAATTTTTCTTTGGTCATTAATTTCTTAATGTGTTCGAACATTAATTATGGATATCTTAAGTAAAATCCGAGAATTTATTTACTCTACAGGAAGATCAGGCTGAAGAGGATGGTGATGATGAGGAAGATGATGATGAGGAGGAGGACAATGATGATGATGAAGAAGAAGATGATGATGGTGATGATGATGATGATCAAGAAGGAATGGAGTATGGAGATGAAGAACAAGTACAGGAAGGGTTTGATGTTGGACAGGTACATTACAGAATGAGTTTTGAATTATTATTTTTTAGCTGAAACTAATGAGGAAGATTCTCATGTAAGCAAAGATCTCAAACCATTTATAAGCCAATGGATTTTACACTTTGCCTATTTTTGTATACATGCAGGTTTTTTTTACAAACTATTTGTAGTATGTTTTCAAACTCACCTTTTAACTATGAAATTTGGGAACACCTTTGCCTTTTGGATTGAATTGGGTTTATGTCGCACCAACACAGTACAGGTTGTATGGCGATTTTCCAGAAGACCTCAGGTATTATTCCTCTATGCATTATTTCAGGCACCTGGGTAGAACCACCAATGTTCTGTAAGCTTGCTGGATAGCTTTCTTAAATGAGAGAATCTGAAGATGCTTGTGTGGCTCAAACCTACAGTAGTGAGAGCAAGTGGTTTGTAGTCAACAACCTTAACCACTAGGCCATGGACGCCTTTAAAACCTGTCTGGCATTCAAACCAAACATCACTGTGCTGGCCATATGAATATGTCTTGTATGGCAGTGATTCTATTGGAGAAGTTGCTTGTATCAAGGAAGAAGACGATTTTATATTTATATAGAAACCAGGATGTCTCATTACCTTACTGCTAATGCATATATGACTGTAACATTATACTATGACACTATCTCCATCAAATCATCATATATATTTTATGTTTTGCAGGGGGATGTAAATGAGATGAATGAACAAGGTTACACAGATGAAGGAGGTGATATGCAGTCAGGAGGACAGAATCAGGATGATGACGATGTTGTTATTATAGGTATGTTGTTGCATTATCTACATAAATATCGGGGGCCTTAATTTTGTAATGGACAATGTCTCAAATGTCAAATTACTTACCCTTTTTGATACTGGTTTGAATTCAGCTGCATTGAAATATTCTTTATGTGGAATCTTATCCAGTTTGCTTTTGAGAGGATTAAGGTGCCTGCTTTGTCTATTAAAGCGCCAGAGAGGCCATCTGACATTGATATTGTCAGTATGGCGTAATACACCTAACAATACAGGAAAAATGACACAGTAAAATAAACTCACTAAAAATAAGTAATACTGTTAAAAGTCACAAGTGTGAAGGTTGAGCTATTCAAAGATTGCAAATGTCAATTTAACTAAATATCAAACAAAAAATCAAACCAGTCTCTATTAAATTTCCAACTAAAAGTAAGAAAATGTATTAATTGTTTGCTAAGATTTATTTTTCTATTTCTCAGATGAGGATGATGATGATGAGGGAGACGCTGGTGTTATGGATTCCCAGGAACCAGACTCACTGCCTGCAAGCCAGTCTAGCAGTCAGACCAGTCAACAGTCACTGGTTCCCCCATTACAACCTCTCATGCCACCTGAGAGACAATTGTCTACTGGAGGGAGGAACCAGCTTACACCTTTCATGATTGGGGTAGGATGTTTTTAATATTTTAAGAAATTTTCTCTTTAGGTCAGTTTCCGGTTTCTGGCAGTGACTGTTTCGTTTGTTTTTGTATTAATTCAGATCTGTTTATAGTTATACTTTTAAGTTTAAATGAATGATAAATTGCATTTTTAGGCAACTGGTGCAGGATTTGAAGTTGACCTTGATGATTGTACAGTGCCAAGTACCCCTACGCTAAATGTACCACGTAGAATGGATGGTTTTGCTGAGGCTGTCAGTTCCCCACAGGTGTCACAAAGGTTTATATTCGGCAGTGGAGGCAGTGAACAGAACCTGTCTTTGATAGAAGCCGGGGCAGGTATGTACACTAGATATAACTTTAAAATTCTATAAGTCAAGGGGACTCCACTGAGTCTTTTAGCTCACCTGTCACAAAGTGACAGAGTGAGCTTTTGTGATCACTTTTCGTCCGGCGTCCGTCCGTCGTCCGTAAACTTTTACTTTAAATGACATCTCCTCATAAACCACTAAGCCAATTTCATCCAAACTTCACAGGAATGTTCCTTTGATTTCACCTTTGAAAATTGTTCAAAGAATTAAATTCCATGCAGAACTCTGGTTGCCATGGCAACCAAAAGAAAAAACTTTAAATATCTTCTTCTAAAAAATCCAAAGAGCTAGAGCTTAGATATTTGGCATGAAACATCTTCTAGTGAGTGTCTACCAAGTTTGTTCAAATTAAAGCCCTGGGGTCAAAATTGGCCCCACCCTAGGGGGTCATTGATTTTCCCTATATGCATATAGTAAAAACTTAAAAAATCTTCTTTTAAAGAACCCAAAGACCTAGAGCTAAGATATTTGGCATGAAACATCCGCTAATGGGTGTCTACCAAGTTTGTTCAAATAAAAGCCCTGGGGTCAAAATTGGCCCGCCCCAGGGGGTCATTGATTTTCTCAATATGCATATAGTAAAAACTTAAAAAATCTTCTTTTTAAGAACCCAAAGAGCTAGAGCTATGATATTTAGCATGAAACATGTTCTAATGGATGTCTACCAAGTTTGTTCAAATAAGAGCCCTGGGGTCAAAATTGGCCCCGCCCCGGGGATCATTAATCTGCCTTATATGTGTATAGGAAAAACTTAAAAAATCTTCTTTGAAAAAAACCAAATAGCTAGAGTTTAGATACTAAACATGAAACATCTTCTAGTGAGTGTCTACCAAGTTTGTTGTAATAAAAGCCATACATGTGAACTCTCCCACTTTAAGTGGGAGACTCCCTCTTTCTGCAGGCCTATTTTCAAAGATTTTTCTTAAAATAAGGGGTATTTTCACAAATTAAAGAAATCTCCCTCTTTTTGATGTCAGAACTTCCTTCTTTGTTCATTGCAAATTCTAAAATCTCCCTCTTTTTGAAGAAAATGGAAAAAAGTTCACATGTATGAAAAGCCCTGGGGTCAAAATCGGCCCCACCCCAGGGGTCATTCATTTTCCTTTTATGTGTATAACAAAAACTTAAAAAATCTTCTTTGAAAAATCTCAAATAGCTAGAGTTTAGATATAAAGCACGAAGCATCTTCTAGTGAGTGTCTACAAAGTTTGTTCAAATAAAAGCCCTGGGGTCGAAATTGGCCCTGCCTCAGGGGACATTGATTTTCCTTATATGTGTATAGCAAAAACTTAAAAATCTTCTTTGAAAAAACCCGAATAGCTAGAGTTTAGATATTAAGCATGAAACATTTTCTAGTAAGTGTCTGCAAAGATTGTTCAAATAAAAGCCCTTGGGTCAAAACTGGCCCTGCCCCCGGTGTGTCATTGTTTTTAACTATATGTGTAAAGAAAAAACTTGGCCAGCTTAAGACCTTAGATGTTTAGCATGAAACATTTTCTAATGGGTGTCTACCAAGTTTGTTCAAATAAAAGCCCTAGGGTTTAAACTGGCCCCGCTCCGGGGGCCTATATACAGGTGAGCGACTTCAGGGCCATCATGGCCCTCTTGTTTTTGATATCATGGAACTGAAAGTAATTTTTCAAGATAAAAGTCCCATTTGATGTAGGTCTAGACTTATGACTTGTGTGCAAATTTTCAGACCTTTCTCTCATGTGTTTTTTGCAGAATAATTATTCTAATTGTGAATAAAACCCAAATTTTTTCTTACTGAAGAATTTTTTGAGGTTGTTCATGAAAGATTGTTCTACTAAGTAAGGTATGTAAGGCCAGAAGTAGTACAAAGTAATGTACAGGTCATTATATAGCAACTTTTTCCATTATTACAGCAATACATGTGGATGTTTTTATTTTGCTTTTGTTTTCAGCTCTAGGAATGGGTATGGACGACACACGCATGGATTTGTCTCAGTTAGAAGAAGGATCTGGCCGCAGTGTACCCTCCACACCGCTACACTCCACTGCCCCAGGTATGTGCACTTTCATTTATTTATTGCATTAATGGCACATTATGCGTATGAAATGGGATATTTTTGTGCCGCCTGATAAAGAGTAGCATTTCCAGTCCAATGATTAATTTTAAAGTTAGTCCAAACTACTTCTCTTACACTACTAAAGAAATCTGAATAAAAACTTACAGGATTGGCAGTATCTCAAGTTTTTTCGCATATTTAAAACTTGTCTGTTTTCGCATATTTTAGTTACTATTATAACTGAAGCAGCTGATACCATTCCAAGCCAATCAGAAACAGCTGTTACATCTGTCAGCCAATCAGAACTAGGGACACAGGAGGAGGCGGAGTCTGGTTTAGAACAGTTTGATGAAGGCGGTGTTACTGTAGATTTAGAAGGGTAAGATCATATTTCATTGTACATATATAATATATCAATTATGATGATGATAATGAGTGGTTAAGGTTGTTGACTTTGAATCACTCGCCCCTCACTGCTGTGTGATTGAATCCCAACAGGGACCTTGGATTCTTTCATGTGAGGAAGCTATCCAGCTAGCTTACAGAATGTTGGTGGTTCTACTTAGGTGCCCGTTTGTGCCTGAAATAATGCACAGAAGGGCACTGAAGGTTTTCCTCCACCAGTTAAAGCTAGAAAAGTGGCCATATGACCTATACCAAGATGGTGCAAAGTAAACCCCCCCCCCCCCCCAAAAAAAAAATAAATAAAAAAATACATTGTACTTCTTTCTTGCATTACTATAAGGTGCAATTAGGATTACATCTATTCAAAATCTGGACATTTTGTTTCCGGACTAGTTCTCTGCAACTACTGGCTTGAATTCAACGAAACTTTATGGGAATCATCAATATCAAGAGGAGATGCGCATATCCTCGGCTTGTTCAGGTCCGACACTTTAACTTAGAGTTATGGCCCTTTATTAGTTATACAGTATGCATATAGAGTAAAAATCGTTGCCGTGCTTCTTCTCTGCAACTACTGGCTGGAATTTAACAAAACTTTATGGGAACCTTTAATATCAAGAGGAGATGCGCCTATCGTCAGCTTGTTCCGGTCTGACACTTTCACTCAGAGTTATTGCCCTTTATTAGCTATACAGTATGCATATAGAGTAAAAATTGTTTCGGTGCTACTTCTCTGCAACTACTGGCTTGAATTCAACGAAACTTTATGGGAACCTTCAATACCAAGAGGAGATGCGCATATCGTTGCCTTGTTCCAGTCAGACACTTTAACTCAGAGTTATGGCCCTTGATTAGTTATGCAGTATGCATATAGAGCAAAAAGCGTTTCCGCGCTACTTCTCTGCAACTACTGACTGGAATTCAATGAAACTTTATTGGAACCTTCAATACCAATAGGAGATGGGCATATCATTGCCTTGTTCGGGTCAGACATTTTAACTAAGAGTTATGGCCCTTGATAACTTACGCAGTATACAACCAGAGCAATAATGCTACTTCTCCGTAACTACTGGCTGGAATTCAATGAAACTTTATGGGATACAAACAGGAGATGTGCATATAGTCGCCTTGTTCGGGTCAGACACTTATAACTCAGATTTATGGCCCTTGATTATTTATGCAGTATGCATACATCTCATTGGCATTTCCAGATATTACTATTATGGCTCTGTTATTGCCCTGAATATTTATCAAGTTCAAAGAATATTACTGGTTATGCCTTGATAAATATATAAATAAAGCCTTTAATGTCTTCAGTTGTTGTGTTAGTAATAACCAGTACTCGGCGGGGGATATAAATTCAACGAATTTGCTTGTATTTAAAATACTACATGAAGATGCACTTCACCTAAGGTCTTCCCCCATCAGTAAACCTGGAAAGGTGCTGTACTGTGATAATTACAGTGTTGGCATGATAATACGAAATAATAATAAGATAATAACTAGTATATTTTTGTTATGTTACAGTGAGGAGTTTGAGGGTGAACAGGGTGAAGAAGACTCACAGGAAGGGCTTTATGATCAGAGTCAAGATACCGAAGACCGAACTCAGTCAGAAACAGGTTTGCCTCCCTTGTTTATATTATTACCATTCTGTATGTCAGGTGGCTTGAAATCAACCATTGTTGCAGGGTTTTCATTATTACCAGATTGGTGATTCATATTATTATGCTCCCCGAAAAATTTCGGGGGAGCATATAGTCGTCAGGTTGTCCGTCCGTACGTACGTCCCGAATTAGTGTCCGGCCTATAACTTTGTTATTTGAAGTCGGATTTTAAAACTATTTCACAGAAATGATCACCATATTGAGACGATGTGTTGTGCGCAACATTTGGGACGCTACCTTGAAGGTCAAGGTCACAGCATGACCTTGCAGCAAAATCGTGTCCGGCCCATTAATTTGTTATTTGAAGTCGGATTTTAAAACTTTTTCACAGAAATGATCACCATATTGAGACGATGTGTCGCGCGCAACATGTGGGTCGCTTCCTTGAAGGTCAAGGTCACAGCGAGACCTTGCAGCAAAATCGTGTCCGGCCCATAACTTTGCTATTTGAAGTCAGATTGAAAAAGTATTTCATAGAAATGATCATCATATTAAGATGATGTGTCACGCACAACATTTGGGTCGCTACCTTGAAGGTCAAGGTCACAGCATGACCTTGCAGCAAAATCGTGTCCGGTCCATAACTTTGTTATTTGAAGTTGGATTTTAAAAATATTTCACAAAAATGATCACCATATTGAGACGATGTGTAGCGTGCAACATGTGGATCGCTTCCTTGAAGGTCAAGGTCACAGCATGACCTTGCAGCAAAATCGTGTCCAGCCCATAACTTCATTACTGGAAGTCGGATTTAACAACTATTTCACAGAGATGATCACCATATTGAAACGATGTGTCGCATGCAACATTTGGGTCGCTACCTTGAAGGTCAAGGTCACAGCATGACCTTGCAGCAAAATCATGTCCGGCGCATAACTTCGTTATTTGAAGTCGGATTTTACAACTATTTCACAAAAATGATCACCATATTGAGACAATGTGTCGTGCACAATATTTGGGTTGTTTTTACACTTTGAACTTTGTCTGTGACATATCTCTGACACAACAAGAGGTATACCTTCCTGTGTCCAAAACCTATTCGGGGAGCATCACCCGGTTCAACCGGCTCATGTTTGTTGAAATGCTGTAAAAATCAGTCTTATTTTCAGCTTATAGATTAAAATAGCCCCCTTGATCCTTGGCCAAATCAGTTGTATTTTCATTGGCATGTCTGTTGCCTCAGATAAAAATAAAAACCTTGGTGTTGGTATCTCCTCAGGGATATTTAAATATTAAGTGAAAAAACTGAGGCCCTTGTGGCGGAGGGATTGCTCCAGAAGTGAAGCCACCCTTTAACCCTGCTTGATCATTTTTGTGCCCCCACGTTAGTGGCGGGCATTTAGATTTACCCTTGTCCGTCCGTCCGTTCACTTTTGTGTCGCATGTAACTCAAAAAGTATTTGACCTAGAGTCATGAAACTTTACAAGAATGTTGATCAGCATGTGTAGTTGTGCACCTGGGTATTTTCGTCTGGATATTTTTAGTATTTTCAGAGTTATTGCCCTTGACTTAGTAAAATTTTGCAATTTTCAACTTGTGTCACACGTAACTCAAAAAGTATTTGACCTAGAGTCATGAAACTTTACAGGAATGTTGATGAGCATGTGAAGTTGTGCACCTGGGTATTTTCGTGTGGATATTTTTAGTATTTTCAGAGTTATTGCCCTTGACTTAGTAAAATTTTGCAATTTTCAACTTGTGTCACATGTAACTCAAAAAGTATTTGACCTAGAGTCATGAAACTTTACAGGAATGTTGATCAGCATGTGTTGTTGTGCACCTGGGTATTTTCGTGTGGATATTTTTAGTATTTTCAGAGTTATTGCCCTTGACTTAGTAAAATTTTGCAATTTTCAACTTGTTGCACGTAACTCAAAAAGTATTTGACCTAGAGTCATGAAACTTTACAGGAATGTTGATCAGCATGTGTAGTTGTGCACCTGGGTATTTTTGTCTGGATATTTTTAGTATTTTCAGAGTTATTGCCCTTGACTTAGTAAAATTTTGCAATTTTCAACATGTGTCGCACGTAACTCAAAAAGTATTTGACTAGAGTCATGTAACTTTACAGGAATATTGATCAACATGTGCAGTTGTGCACCAGGTATTTACGTCTGGATTTATTTAGTATTTTTAGAGTTATTGCCCTTCACTTAGAAAATTTTTGCAATTTTCAACTTGTGTCTCAAGTTACTGAAAAAGGATTTGACATAGTCATTAAACCTTATGGGCAGGTTGCTCAGCATATTTAGATTTGCACCTGGGGTTTCGCTTGTGGATTTATCCAGTATTTGTAGAGTTATTTCCCTTGACTTAGTAAAAAGATTGACAGAACAGTGGCGCGGTGGGGGCACCCGTGTCCTATGGACACATTTCTAGTTACCTCTAATCATATTCTAAAAACTTCACAATTTAGCAATACAATACAAAAATTGAACTTTGTGCATCAGAATCATTTGATGGTTGGACAAATTTGAAAAACTAGAAATATTTTCGAAACTTTTTGTATAGAAATGTCCAAGAACAGCAAATGCCTTATCTTTTGTGGAATTGCATAAATTATGTACATATACCCATCTTCCTGTTGCAGTAATAAACTAATTGGTTAACATTGTACAGCATGCTTGAATAATTTATGGTGTGATACACTCATCAGTATTATTCCTTTACATTCTGGTTCACATATTTACAATGTTTACATGTTAACAATGTTTACATATTTACAATGTTTACATATTAACAATGTTCACATGTTTACAATGATCAGATTTTTGCAATGTTCACATATTTACAATGTTTACATATTTTTGCAATGTTCATATGTTTACAATGTTCACATGTTTACATATTTACAATGTTTACATATTTTCAATGTTCACATGTTTACAATGTTCACATGTTTACAATTGTTCACACATTTACAAAATTCACATATTTACAATGTTCACATATTTACAGAGAAAGAAGAATCTGGTGATGTTGAAGCCAGTTCAAGCAAGGAGGATGTTCCTGTAAGCTCAAGTACAGACCGACAAACAGATGCTTGTAAGTGAATACAGTCAAACTTGTGATAAAATGAGCTCCACAAAAAGAAAACTTTTATTAGGTTCTCAAAAGAAACCTATTGCTTAATGCAATACTTTTAAGTGGTCCAGAGGCTAAAAAAATATAAAAATTGAAAAAGTCTTACATAGATCAATGTGGGCATTTAAAACAGAAAAATATGAAAAAGATTATAAGTAAATATTCCAAGAATTAAATTGGATTTGAAACTTAGTGCAATTATCAGCTGGATTTTACTGACATGGGTTTAGATTCATCATTTTTTGGTCATTTTGCACAATAAAAATCATTATTTTGGAAAAATACAGGGAGAAGTAATGATATGAAATTTTGCACACACATGTTATTGGTAAATACCTACATTATATGGTAACCTCAGCGGAGTCCCTTTAATATTCACCTTTGATCAAGTGAATTGTTTGGATAGACAGTCATTCAGTAGTGACCACTGTAACCCTTTACTACTGTTTCTGTTAGTATAGAGCTAACAGGAAGATTTAATAGATTGAATTTGTCTACTGTGTTGTGTATTTAAATTGACTTTCAGTAAATACGACTCAATTTTGCAATAATTAGAAGACTGGATTTTTTAGATAGATTTTAATAGATAGATAATAATTGGCATGAAACCTGAGAGGAATTAATGTATAATGTAGAATTTCCATGTACGTACTGTGAAATCATTCAATTTTGTGGGCATGCAGTTTCGTAGTTTTGTCAAAAAGGACATTTTTGTGGGATCTTAAATTCATGGAGTATCTGTTTTTGCAAATAAATAAAATGCAAATAATGTGATAGAAATAATTATACAGCAAACACAAATAAAATTTTGGATGGATCTTTAATTTGTTGATTGACCTTACCACGAAATCAAGAAAATCAGTTCTCCACGAATGCTAATGTTTTTCAGTTATATCAAGTTATCAACTAATGACAAAATATTGTTTTCAACCCGATATCCTATGGAAGAAATATTTAAATATTAAACATTTTTAATTCCAATTGTATTTGAAGGGAATTGTTAGTTAAATCCCTATAATTGTAATGAGACTATAACATAATCTCTCTAAAAAAATGTTCTATTTTTCACAAGATGTTTCTTTGATCTAGCTAAATGTTGTATATTGATATTTCATCATCAGTCCAAAAGATGTTATTATACTGTTATTTTGTTCACATTTTTTCAGCAAAGCCCAAAATTCAGAAGATAATTTGGGATGCTCCAGCGCCCAGTCAGACCACAGTCAGCCCTGTAGTAAATGTCAGCTCCCCAATTCCAACTGTCACACAGATGGGTCAACAGCAACAATATAGACAAAGTCGAGGAGGTCCACAGAGGGGTATACCCACCAGAGGAGGAGGCTTCCAGAGGGGTCAAAGGCGACCAATGAGAAGTCGTGGTGGAATGATGTATCAAAGAAGACCTCCGATGTATTGAGATAAACTTTCATTAATGAATTCAAAAGTTTGTGGAGTAAATTATGAGTAAAATTCAAAAGTTGATGCAAACAATGATAAAAAACGATTCAAAAGCTTGGGTAAAGTCGACTTTTCTCATAGTGCTTTTTCACACAATCAGTTGTTGTGAGAGAAAAAAGGTCATTTGGATTTTTGTTGAGAGAAAAAAATCATGGATTTTTTGGACTATCAAGTCCAAAGTTTGAAACTAAGACAACTTATTGTGTACATGGATCAAGTTTTTTAGTTTTGACAGAATTTTTGCTGGGAAGAGTGTCTTCATCAATACATGTGTACATGTATTCATTTTGTTTTACTTCATACTTATTTAAACAATTCAAAACCTTTTTTGAGATGATTTTCATTTACATGTGAAGTAAAATTCCACATATACATGTGAATGATGAGAATTAAATGGAAAAATAATTGTTTTCGTGACATTGAAATACATGTATCGTTTCATTTCATATATGAATGCTAGCGTAATTTCATGATGAAACACGTCCATTTCATATGTCATCTGATAATCACTATACAATTACTGAAAGTGCTGTACTCCCTTGGATCAATGTTTTGTTGGATGTAAAGTAATGTTATAGGTGTAGTGGTACATGCAGATTGTTTATTGATACATAATGTGTTCACATTGCTATGTTAAACATCTCATTCTGTTTGAAATGCAAGCATCAATTAAAGTGATAAATTTTTCTACATGTTCTTGTTTTCTTGCTGTGTGAAACTCAACGCTGTGAAAAATAAGGTTGTTTTATCATGATGAAATCCTGAAGGCTTTTGCACTGAACCTGAATGCAATACAGTACAATATGTACATGATAATGCAACATAAAACACACTGCCATTATATGCTTACAGTATTGGTAAAAAATAGTGAATATTGTTGAAGCTTTCCAGCTAGCTTACATAAGGTTGTTGGTTCATCCACCACTAAAGCTAGAAAGTCACCATATCACCTTTATAGTGTCAGAAGAAAAAAAAACTACATTCAGTGAAAAAGTAATTTCATTGATGGACTTTCTGTTCATTATCATCTCCAGTCATTAGATGTAATTGTTCCTTTTGTTAACACCATTCAGTTAAGATGGGCAGGCCTGAGTGATTAATTACAAACATCTGAATGACATAACGTGCTACATTATAGCATGTTATGTCATTCAGATGTTTGTAATTAATCACTCAGGCCTGCAGCCTTTGTATTTATATTACTGCCCATCTAATGACTGGAGATGATAATGAACATGAACAGATAATGAACAGAAAGTCCATCAATGAAATTACTTTTTCACTGAATGTAGTTTTTTTTTCTGCTCACGCGGCTCATATCATGAATTAATGCATTCAACAGTCCTATCTGTTTGAATGGGGAATAATGTTAAGGGTGTTCCAATTAATATTATTACCAGAATTTCAGAGCAAGTACAAGAAAGAAACAAGACGATACACATTCACTTTTATTTTTTCATTCTCATTAAAAGATATGCAAAATAACAAAGTTGTTGAACACGCCATAAAGAATGTCTTCTAGGTTATGTTCAGTCAAACTTGTCCGACTTTCCTGTTTTAAGTGTCTCTTGTATTTTATTCTTTCTAGGACACTAAATCACTCATTTTGTAAAACAGTTTACATACAAATAAAACAGTTTTTAGTCACAAATAAATTTAATGTTCTCTTAAATTGTTTATTTTTCCTCATTCAACAACGTAATTTTTTTTTTGGCTCATATACTGAGTTTGAAATCTTTTTCTTTTTTTTTCATTTTTATACAACAATTGTATATTCTATATAATTAAAAGGTTAGATTGCATCTTGGATGCAACATTTAAGATTAAATAAATTCATACATGCAACATTATTTTTTCATTTGGTGTTTGTGTCTCAGTAAAATGATACCTCTAAAAAACATAATATATAAAAAATTTGAAAACGATATACAGGATGTGTATTAAAATGGTTTATAAGGAGGGTGGGGTATAACACAAAGACGATAACGAAAGGTGAGGGTCACTCAGATACTCTCTAGCTACTGATTCAAGCAACAATATCACAGCTTTATAAACAATAAAACAATAACAGGGAGGAACAATGGACATTGCAAACAATAGAAAACTAGAATTACACTGGCTCAAGATTCTTGTAATGAAAGTTCTGTGATATTCACATTAATGATTATATATAACCATTATGTAAATGATTAAATATAACCATTATGTAACATATGAAAAAAACAACATTTTTTTCTTCATTTTTTTCTGACTTCCCCAATACGCATTCATAAAGCCAATGTCCATTTTAATATTGATACTGAGTCATATTTGTACAGGTCTCCGTTGGCAGTTAATATATATAACAATATAATTTGTTCATTTTTTAACACAGAAAAAAAAACTTAAAAAAAAAAAATGTAAATAATTTTATGAGAAAAAATATATCCCAATGCATATGATTCTTTATGACTATATACCAACACAGAAGGAATAAAAACAACAAAAATATGAGCACATTGTAAAATTTTCAACAAGCATTGATTAAAACTAAAAAAATAATAAATTCACTTTTTTTCGCAGTCTTTCATCGTAATTAATAAAGAATAAAGGTTGAAGAATAAAAAAAGACATGTACAAAAACCAAAAATAGTTTGGTCAAATACTGATAAATGTAATACAAATAATTTATTTGAAAATGCTCCAGTTGTGAAAAACATCTAGATTTTTTTTTTCTTTTTTTCAATTAAGTCTGTTCATTATGCCAAAATTTTTGATCTTTCACGTTCAATCCCTGTCAATGTAAGGTTTCTTTCCATGGTTGTTTGTGGGCGGGTGTTCAGTTTCTGCCTAACGTCCATACATTTGTTATCTAGGTCAAGGCTGTTATTCTTCTGGGCCAGGTCATCATTGATTCGGTGAAGGTTATTGTATAGACCATCCAAAGCATGTCTGAAGATAGAGAAAATATTTTTATTACTCAAAGGAAAAAGATTATTTATTGTGAGTGCATCGTTGTATATTCTAAACACAACCAGCATTTTTCTCTATTGAACATAGAAAGACCGAAAGTGTATGTTATTTAAGAAATAATCTATCCCAAACTGATTTTATCGCTCAATAAAATCACTGTTTGGAGTTCGGATACGAGGAATTATATCACGAGGGCGTAGCTTGAGTGATACAGGGCCTTTTTTCCTTCTTTAACAGGGGCCGGTATAGGGCTGCTTCCCCAAAGAAAATTTCTTTAAAATCATGCAGTTTTCCCCAGAAATTCTTCCCCTTTTGCAAATATACCATGTATTTTTTCCCCAAAATTAAGGGCTGGGCTGCTTCCCCAACTTGTGAAAAAAAGCCCTATGATATAATGATGTGCATTCTAACGACAAACAGTGATTTTATCAAGCAATAAAATCACCTATTTGGATATATTATTTCGATTCTCAAAGGACATCATCAAATAAATGATGCTGTACCTGATATTAAGCTAAATTGCGTGTGATTTGTTTCCGTACTTATTTTCAGCGCGTCAAATTTTTAGTGGTTACATCAAGTGTATAATGATTACGTCACATAACTAAATATAGAACCTTGGACAGTGATTTTATTGCATAATAACACACACTTTCGGTTCTTCTATGTTCTATAAGGAAAAATGCGGGTCGTGTTAGAATATGCTATAAAATCACTGTTGACTTTCTATATTTAGACATGTGACATAACCACTTAAATGTGATGTGCTGATATAATTCCTCGCATCAGTGATTTTATTGAGCAATAAATCAGTCTGATTAATATAATAGAGTCTAAAAATATTTTAATATACTTACTTTGCTTGTCTAAGTTTCTCCTCAAGGGCACGTTTTGTAGCCTCTAGTTGTTTCACCTCATCTGTTAGACCATATTGTGGGGCATCCCTACACAGCTCTACATTTGGCCTGTATGTACGATTCTCGAGACGAGTTTGAGCCAACTTTGTTGGATTGATCTTTGCACGAATTGCCTCCTCAATACCTCGGATATCATTTTCCAACTCTGCAATCTCCTCCTCTGTCTAAAAATCAAAATCGTATTTGTTCAATATAAACCACCATTTGTGATCAAGAAACTCAATAATGGGGTTTGAACAATACTTGATCCTTTTTTCATGAATGCAAATAGGAAAATGTTTCAATTTAATGTTTACCTTAATCAAGTAAAAAAAAATCTATAAAGTCATAAAAGTAAAAATACAAGTGAATATTTTGAAATTTGCTTACATTTTTCTTTTGCCATTCAAGTTCATCTCTGGCACGTTCAAACTCGTGAATTCTACGTCTGAAAGCATACTCTGTGGCAATTTTCTGAGCCTCAAGATCATTTTCAGTCTGCTGGAGGGTGTGGTGGATAGCCTCACGTAAACGTGTTGAAGCAGCCATCTCTGCCTCGGCACGCTCCTTGTTGTATCGGCTAAAGTCTTCCCACTGCTGTGGTGTTGTACTCCTATTTTTTTAACAAAAAGTTTCTTTATTAACTCATTTTACTTAATACAGAGCTTTTTACACATTATGCAAGTAAAATATTTTCAGTAGTTGACAACAATACGCATATAGAAATTGGCTCTGTCCGTCACACTTTTGTGTTTGGTCCATAACTAAGTCATGTATCAAAGGAATTTAAAATAACTTGCCACAAATGTTTGTTATAATAAGACAACACAAATGTTCACTATAATGTGATTATGTGTCATGTGCAACGTCTAGACCACTACCTTCAAGGTCAATGTCACACTTGGGGGTCAAAGCTTAACATGGTCTGTCCATACCTCAATCTTTTGAAATAGCACAATTGTGTGCTTCATGTAAAACATCCCTTAGACAGGGGATGTTGGTAACTCTGTTACAAATTCTTGTGCTCAAGGACATACTCTCAAGGATTTCTCTTTTATGCCTATTGATAAAGTGACATGTCCTTGGAAAATACTTTTAAAAGTGATTTCCTGGATATATCTCTTGGATACTTTATCACCAAATGGAATGAATTCCAAAGTTCTGTTTTAATGTCTCTGAGACTCTATACATCTGACAATTACTAAAAAATATTTTGTAAAAATCTTGTCAGTTTTACTAGTGTAAAAAGTTAAAAACTGAAATTTAAATGTCTTAACAGTTATAAATCTGTCATGGAGAGGAAAGGTAGTTAAAACTTAGAGACGGTTTGGAAATTCACCCTTTTCTATGTATTTGTTTAAAAAGAATGTCAAACATGGGTATATTAAAAGCAAAACTTACCCTTTAGGAACTCTGAGGGAGTCTGGCTTGTAGCTGATGTTTGGTGACCTGTCTGTTAGATTGTATTGTTCTACATCAATACCCAGAGCAATATTTTTGTCCTGCAGATCAGCTTGGAGCTGTTGTCGTGCCTCCTGGAGTAGACACAGTTGTTCAAACCCTTCTCCAATTCTCTGCTGCAGCAATTTCTTGATTCCATCAATAACTTCAACTTCCTGTAGATGGATAAAATTGTTTCAGTAAATAGCAACTTACTATATTTTTTCTTATCATTTGAAGTATTGGAATTATCAGTGACCTATTGACAGTAATACTTAAATATGATGTTTCCATTGATATGAATGCACACTGGATAAGACAGTTTGTTGTTAAATGTTAAAGTGCAAAATATAAATGCCCATGAAATTTGTAAATAAAAATAGTGCAATACCTTATGGAGCTGACTTTCAACTTCATCTTCAACAATATCAATTGACTGTCTGCCTTCTCTGAGGGTTAGATTTTCAATTGCAACATCAGTTGGAAGGTTCTTAGCTTCGAGAGCTTGCTCTGTGAGCTCCTTGGCTTCTGAGAGATCAGCAATTTCTTTATCAATATCTGCTAATGTCTTCTCAAGAATTTCTTTCCATTTACGAATAACATCAACTCTGTCAGATAATCTGACATTATTTGAGTGTTGGTCCCATTTTGTTTGATTATCAGTTTCATTTCTAAGATATCTGCTCTCCTGTCTGGTTTGATGGGAAGCTTCTCGCTGACGCTCAGCATTTGTTGATATTGAATAATTGTTTGTGAACCAGTCACAAGGCTGATGCCTAGTGGTTTGACGAACCTCTGTTGCCATGACCTGGATAAAAAAAGTACAAAATAAATATGTAATAAATACAGTGTTTAGTTTGAGAAATAATACAAGTTAAAAATCTTCAAACATTTATGATATATATTTCAAATTTAAATATATTATTTAAAAAGCTAACATTTTAATGCGTGTAAATTCAAAGAAGTATACAATTTTCACTTCCAATGAAATGAGAATCTGTTTGATAGTTCATAAATTTTCAGAAAGTAAGTATACAACTAAATGTTTGACCTTTAATATCAACATTTAAAAAAACAAACTTAGAGCAATGCATGAAAAAAGAAAAGAGATTTTTATATTAATAAACACTTACGATTCTATTTTCTGAACTGCAATCAGTCACTCACTTGCTCTAAATCTTACGATTCCCTTCCACTGAAAAAAGTGATTAAAATAATTTGATCATGCAACATACGTATCATAATAATTTATAATCTAGTATAATGCTGGATTTTGAAAACAGTGAAATAATGTAGAAACTTACCAAATGGTGTCAATACTAGATCTACATGCCATAAATTATAAACCCATGAATGGCTATACTTTCAGCAGAATAAGCCACAGGTGCTTGAAACAAACTTTATAAAGTTTTATATGGGCTATATACTATAATAAGATATATCTTTATATACATATATAGACCGGTTATGTAAAATATTTGATTATGTGACTAGCGCCTGTGGAATAAGCATCCATAATCTATAAGTTATCACCTCAACAAACATGTAAAAGTTGACACCATCACCGTGATCATTTTAAGTTTAACTAATTAAAATCATTTTCGCTGATTTAAGAAATTATTCCTTTAAAAAACAGCTTACCGTGTCAACCACACTCCTTCAATGAGTAAGATATTCCAGGATACTGAGTATTTACAGAGGAAAACTCACGATAATTACCTTGTTGTCCTACTTGCAGTTACTGCTGCAAACTGTCTCGTTGCTATCTAAACACCCTAGTCTATTAATTATGAAACACGATCTATCATTGGTGAATGAACATTAGCTATCCAATGAAAATTAATTGTACAAATAGCGTCCTCGGTTTGCTGTGGTTGCTATTGGCGTTACCAATAGGTAGCGCTTCCGCAATATACTGCGATTATTTCCGGTTCCGGTTTAAAGTTTTTTCGGGAAATGCGTCAATCATGAAAAATCTATATTCTACTTCATTGTTTACTTATTTGACATGGTTTATAACTTTTTCACTTACAAGATGTTCCATTTCAGTAAGTGATGGCATTGATTTACCTTAACTTGAAAATTAAGTTTATTTATATACTTTCACCATTTCGGACATGAATAATTTGGATATCTAGAGAATGTGTGATACATCTGGGACATACGTATGTCCCAGGATACATCGATTTATTCAGGGAATAGACATAAGCACATACAATGTTATCACATATATCAACTTGCATATATATAAAAACACACACATAAATGCAACAAAAATAATTATAAGATTAATAAATGAGTATGTTCTATGTTACCCTAGGATTGCCCATTAAGCTAAAACAGTAAAATCTTATTTCCAATGGGGTCCATTTACTGTAAAATTATTATGCTAACTTACATAATAATAAATGAATTATAAAGAAGTTAAAATAAATGACAATTTTCAACAATCAAGACACATTTTTCAATATAATAAGACAAGTACATTGTACACAAATAAGATGAAATAAATTTTGTTTAAACTAAAACATATCAAGTACAACATGAACATGTTACAAACCCTTATCATAAGTTACACATCAATTTAATAATAAATAAACATATTATTTACTTGTTTATCATTTTCATTACTTAAAAAATGTTTTACTTTCGTTTTAAATGTATTGTCAATTGATTTAATGTTGTCTGGTAAATTATCTTTGTAAATTATGTAGGTTTCTTGTAATATAATATTTAATTATGTAGGTTTCTTGCACATGTAATATAATATTTAATCTTTGTAAATTATGTAGGTTTCTTGTAATATATTATATAATATTAATTAGAAATCCCATGAATTAAGTCAGGTTATTGATTTATGCAAGTGAAATGTGCAGTTTAATGTAAGCGGGCTGGTTAAAATGCCCTTCTTTATTCTTATGGGCTTATCACATAAAATAATATTTCTTGAAAAATAATCATTGTGTTTCTTTCTAACTTGTTTTGTTTATTAAGCATTATATATGATACATATTTAAAAAAAAAGATTTTTGTTGCCATTTACTTCTTAGAATTATTTCCCCTTTTCCCATTTTCAGGATATAAAATATTTGAAGTTCATGAAAATTTTCATCAAGAACAAAAAAAGATTTACTCTTTTCAATGAACCAATTTATTGTTTAATTTCTACATCTACATCGTACGTCGGCGCAATCACACTTGATTATAACGCGACGGGTGGTGCTAGGTCAAGAAAAAGAAATATACAAGAAATGATAGAAAGTTAGAAAAGGTTGGATAGGTCAAAAGGAAGAGATATAGACAAAAAGTCTGGCCAGCTACATTTCGCCTCTTCAACCCAAACCGGTTACGGTGGCCACGGCCGGCACAGCCTTGGATATCACTAGTGGGTACTTGTAGCTGGACCCCTAAGGCGGATTAGAATGTGAGGGCTGATAGCCCCTGCTTGAAGGATACCAAGTCCGGGGCCTCTGCAACGGAGGCAGGTAGGCTGTTCCACGTTGTGGCTGTACGAGGGAAGAAGGAGTTCTTGTAGTACGATGTAGATGTGGATGGTAGATGGAACTTCTTGGAGTGGTCACTTCTAGTGCGGCTCGGGGCAGGGGTGAGATAATCGCTGACTGGTATGTCCACAAGGTCATTGGTGATCTTGAACATCATGGTCAGCTGGGCTTTGGTCCGTCGTGACTCTAATGTCTCCCACTCCAAGTGTTGGATCATTGAGGATACGCTGCTTGTGTTGTGGTAACGGTTCGTCACATATCTTGCAGCTCTCCTCTGGACCATTTTGAGCTTGCATGTAAGGTCCTTACTTGGTATAAGGGTTCCAGACGGTGGAGCAATATTCAAGGCCTGGTCGCACGAGTGACATGTAGGCTGTGCCCTTGACCTGTTCATTGCTGATGCTGACGTTCTTGTTTTGTAATTCCTTGCAGCTCAGAGCTACATTTGCAGCATGTCCAAGACAGATATTTAAGAGCTACACCTACATTATTAGAAACAAAGGTGGTACGTCTTCGACACCTGTATAGAGTAAGACAAGCCTGCAGCTCTGTACAGAGTGACCAGTCCCATTATTGTTGACAGACTCTTTTTAAATTTTCATCTTGATAATACCTTAAATTGATAATTGACAGTTCCAAAAAGTGGGAGTTGGGCATGTCCATCAATGGTTTAAAGAGAATTTTTTTATAGACATGCATGAAATAATTGAATTTTTCTTTTTCTTACAGGAGGTATGTAGTCAGTGTTCATCAGTTCCTAAGGCGGACAGTTTTCTTGTACAATTCTGTAACAATTCTACAGGACATCTTGAAAAGTCATGTTGTGTAAATACTCCAGTTGCCTTTCAAAATAAAACAATTATTGGGTAAATGTTAAAATATTGTGCTCTGTTTGATTAATAAAACATTTTTTTATAGAAGTTATTTTGATTTAATTGTGTAACAAGCTTTAAAAATATCTTCCATAAGCATCAAAAAACTAAAGCAGTTAAATATTCTCTATTGATTTAGGAAAATATTGTTAAGCATAATGATTAAAGTCAATATTAAAATGTATTTCTATGTATTTTATACCTGTTAGTTTTCTAATGAAAATACAAATGTATAGCCATTTTCAACTAAAGAAGCGCATACAGTCTCGGTTTTTCACATTCTCTCTTTGTATTTCTGGAGTCTTCATATCACTAATGCATGTTGGTGTTACTCTTATACTGTACATGTGCTTATAAAAAAATTGCTTCAGTTTTGTCCATCTATTTACATAATGAAAGAAAATTACAATAAGTGTGCTTTTCTGATGGGTTGTATCACTGTCATTGATTGTGTAAAGTTGTACATTTGTATTCACACTCACCATGTGGGCTTGTGGAAATACAGTTTTGATAGAACAATGCCCAAGCTTCAATATGCTCAAGCAATATTTCATATATTATCTCATTATATATTTGAAATTACATGACTCTAGTCTTTAATACTAGTTTGTACGCAAAAACATTCTAAATAGGCCCCATTTTGATACAAACTTGAAAATATTTCTACTTTCAGAGTTGATATGAGTAGCTGTGGACTGAAAAATGTAAATGGGTTATTCAATGACCTTAAAGATCTTGAAGTTATGTAAGTATTATACTTCATCCTGCTGAATTTATGTATAGGAATTTCCTGTTTTCAGTTTGGAACTTTCTTTGGTTACTTTAAAAAGAAATTAACCCTTCACCTGCAGAATAATTTGTGTAATGGATTTGTCATGCTTTGAATTTGGAACAAATCTTACATGAGCTACAAACAGCTTGGCCAAACTCTACAAATGTGTAGGCCACCCGGATTGGTTGTATAAGTTTTATATGCCAATCATCTCTGACTACAGCAGGTTATGGGTTAAGTAGACAACAGTATTCAGACTTCATCGAGTTGAAGGATGATTTAGCACTATACTTATTTACTGTGGAATAAGGGGTGTTCATCATTTACAAACTTCAACTTTTGCAAACTAAATGTATGTACATTGTATCTTGATATGTGTTGGAATTATTATACATGATTTCTTTTTGTAGAATGCTAGAAAATAATACAGACTTACAGATTGGAGAAGATGATTTTAATGGTCTTACAAAATTAGATTATTTGTAAGTAAATTATAAAAAAAAGCATTGTACAAAAAAATTGTTAAACAAAAATACTAAAAACAAGGCTTAATGAGGCTTATTATAAAATTTCAAATCAATTGTAAATGATCCAATTCCAGAAGCTTCTCCTGGTTATTTACCATGCCAAGTTTTTAGCTTTGATAACCTTTAAAATGCTATATCAAAATTGGAAATGGTGGAGGGGTGGGGTGCGTGGGGCTTTCTCCTTGTATTAAAACATGGAAGAACAAAGTGCAGATTTGAGCTGCGTCATGACAAAACCAACATAATGTGTTTGCGACCAGCATGGATCCAGACCAGCCTGCTCATTCGCGCAGTCTGATCAGGATCCATGCTGTTCGCTTACCAACCCAATTACAAGTAGAGTAAATGAGAGCGAACAGCATGGATCCTGATCAGACTACGCGGATGCGCAGGCTGTTCTGGATCCATGCTGGTTGCAAACCCATTATGTTGGTTTTGTTGTGGCGCAACTCATTTTTTGAACTTGCTGAAAAAATACATCAACAGCTATATTGATATTCTAATCATTCATAATGTTATTTCTTGTTATAACATAGGCACAAACTGTCAATTTTTGTCACTATGTACATATAGAATTTGACTTTATTCTTCATTGTGTATGACTACTTTCAGATCACTACCAGAAACTTCCCAGTGTCCAGGAGGAAACAAATCCTGGACATCTATAGAGAAGCACAACAATACAGTAATTTGCCTTGGAGAGATTAATTTATGTCAGCATAATAATGGTAAACATGATTTAAAACTTTATGTAGTAATATATACATAACAGGATCATTATTATGTTTCACGCCCAGAGATAACAAGAGCACTGCATAGGGTGTTAATGCTCGTCTGTTAAAAATTCTAAGTTAAAAAGGGGCATAACTCCAAAAATACTGCTTTCAGAATTACACCTCTTGTCTGAAAGTAATCCAAGTTTCATGTTGATAACTTTTAAAATGTTTGAAAATGGGTTACATTAAAGTTTATTCACAACAACAACAACACCATAGCGATCATAATAGCTGTCTTTTTTTCAAAAAGACAAAGTTGCATACATATGTGATTTTGAGTAGCCTGCTTCCATGGAAAGATTGTTTTGAACAAGGGTTCAGACAGCATCATTATTGAAGGGTAAAGTCAACAGTGATACAAATCTTTAGATTTTTTGTGTTACAGCATGTTATTAGTGAACACAATTTTGTGATTGATTTTGTTACAATATTTTATCAGTGAATATAATTTTGTAATATGTTCTGTTACAATCTTTCAGTGAACTTTTGACTTGTACAAATTTAGAATCATTAGTAGACATTATTTTGAACAATTAAGTTGCACCAAATTGAAAATTTCCATTGTGGTAATATATAATGATGAAATTTAAAATGTTAAAAAATAGTGTCATCATGAGCTTTCCTATGAACTGTTCACTTTACCTGAGCAGCAAATCAAATATCATCCAATTGGATCAGTTTGTTAAACAAAGAACATTTTCATGTGAATTTAAATAACAATGGTACCAACGAATACGTCTTAAGTATGGAATCTTTCACATGCTTGAAGCTTATTTTTGTGAACATAATTATGAAAGGCCCTTTAAATTTTACTTGTATGCTCAACATTGACGTCACCTATTATCAGTTAAGAACATTGTTTCTTTCTTGTTACAGTGACTTGCCAGAATAATAACAGTCATTGTGTACTTACTGGACCTGGTGAGATGGAATGTTTGTGTATATCTGGTTACCATGGATATAAATGTCTTAGAAAGGTAACTTACAATTCTTATCTTTTTTTCTATTCCTAAAGGACAAGACATCTAATGTTTACCATTCTGTAATTTTAGTAAGAGGCATTTTTAGGTCAAAAACAAAAAAAGATGGTCTCTGATCATAGGTGGTCTCTGTATGCAGGTAAACCCTGTTTACATGAGGTCTCTGTTAACAGTTGACCATTGTCTACATATTGTTACTATTTACAAATGGTCTTTATTCACAATGACCTTTGTTTATATAACTTTGGTCTCTTTTTACAAGTGATTTTTGTTTACAGTTGACCTTTGTATACTTGCCGTCTTTTTTATATGTGACCTTTGTTCATATCTTGTATGTGTTTACAGTTGGCCTTTGTTTACATCTTGTGAGGCAATATGTTACCCAGTGGTTAATGTTGCTGCGTAGGGTTTGAATTTGGATTCTTTTATGTGAGGAAGCTAGCTTAGGGAGCATTGGTGGTTCTACTTAGGTGCCTACAGGTGCCTGAAATAATGGACAGAGGTGCACCTGACTGACCTGAGGTCTTCTTCCATCCGTACACCTGGAAAGCTGCTGCATGACCATTATTGTGTTAGTTCAACCTATAACCAAACAAAAATACAACAACACAAGTTATATATTGCCTCTGTTAAAATGTTCTCCTGTTACAAATAGGATCTATTTATGGGTATCTTTTGTTGACAGATTATAGATGATATTTAGCTCAGATTTGTTTGTATTGGAAATTAATTATTGAATAATTGATATATTGAATAATCTATTCAAATATATGTTTTAGGGTACTTTTCCTGGTGTAAGTTACACAGTAACAATTTGTGTATCTACCGTGGTTATATCCGGATTTCTATGGTGTACACAGAGAAGGAAGGTGAAGAGGAAATCACATACATATTGATACAGATCTTGATAATAAATGTGTACAGACAATGCAACTATGACATTCCTATGCAATACATTATTCATTCACTGTTTGTTAAAAGAGATTAAAATTTTGAATTGTAGCCTAGAACCATGGAAACATGGAGGACATGAACCGCTTTGTAATATTTTTAATTTAAGACTTTAGCAAAATGAAAAAGCTGATATTTAAATTGCCCATATATGCATTTGTTATTATGCTACGTAAATGTTTTCAGTTGAAAATTATACAGTAGCTAGTATGCCCTTCCTTTCATTACATTTACTTCGTATTTCTTTGTATTTCTTATACCACCATTGTTTATACAAAAATATATTTTGAATGATGGTACTTTACAAAGTTTCCTGCCTTTGGGTCTGATTTAAGATCAGTTCGTTCAGTATCAAGTTCACTAAGGCTTAAAATAGATTTTCTAGTATTTCCTCATAGTAAGGGCTAAAGCCATGTTATTAGCTTTTATATAGCTACATCAGGGGGCATTTATTCAAAATTATCAATATTGTTTTTGTACATAACCCATTGCTAGTATGTAAGTTTTGCAATTAAACGGCTTCATAGGACTTTGATTATGATTTTAAAAAATCTGAGATACTGATATGTGATAAATTATGTGATAAATGATCTTTAAAAACATATGTGTATATCAGTTTTTGGTGGTGATCATTTTTAGGACTAGGGCATAAGACTTTCAGGGGGAAAAGGAACTTAAAAAAGTTTGAATTATGTCATTAAATTGAACAATACTTTAAAGTAATGCCAAGTTATAGAAAAATATGTACTGACTGAATAGTTCACACGGTAGACTGTGATCAGATGACAGGAATGTGCAGTCTGATTTTAAATTGCACTGGTTGTATGGATAGACTCTGTTCCCACTTGAATGCTCAGGGTTAATGTTTCTCCACACTTAAGAGTGCTTGATTTGTTTAAAACTTTAATACGTTACAAAAACGAAAAAGGACACTTTTAATTAATACTTGCTTTTGATTAATAAATGTTCAGTGGAAATTATTTTTGAACAATTTATTTTTGAAAACACATATTTAAAAAAAAAAGAAAAAGAAATACTTGTGAAGATCAGGAGGGTTAAGTATGCATATAATGTAATAATATGCCACTGTTTTGCAGATTAATAGATTTATTTAATGTGAAAACCACCAAAGTATAACCAAACCAAACTGAGTGATCTGTATTTTTCCTTAATAGAAATTGTGCAATATTGATACCACTCATCATACAGATGACTTCTATAGCTTATTATTCTGTTGTTTTTGTTTTCTTTTCTACAGATATTTATTTTTTGCAAATAATTTGATCAATCATTGTATGTGTAGGCATAACACCATATCTTCAATTCTTGTGTTAGATGATTATAATGTTACTATTCAAATTATTATGTGTGTGCATATGTTGCGTAAAGGTCAATTATTTCTTGATATATACATGTATTTATTTAATTTGATTTTACCGTTTATTTTTGCTGACCAAAGTGAATGATAACCTAATAAATTTGAATGTTTTTTATTGTGTGTGTAGAAAAACAGTTAGATCATACCGTTACTTTATGTAACACTAATGATTTCTAAAGATGACTTTAAATTGACTCCATTGAGGTCTTTTGACAAGACAGGACTGGAAATAATTTTGTGAGATAAATGTTCCACTTGATATAGGTCTAGGTAAATACTTTTGTGCAAAATTTCAGATCATTGGCTCACTCAGTTTTTCCAGGATAATTATTCAAACTTTGAAAAATGACCAAGAATTTTACAATGCATTTCACTGAAATCAAGCTAAGAAAAGCATAAAAGAGATTTTCAATTTATTTCTGAGGATATTTCTCAATTATCTTTTGCATACTTTTCTCTTTTTAGCTCGACTTTTCTATGAAAAGGGGAGCTATCCTACTCGCCCCGGCGTCGGCGTCGGCGTTGGCGTCACACCTTGGTTAAGTTTTTCGTACCACCCCACTTTATTTCAGAAGTATTACAAGTATGGCTTTGAAACTTACCATACTTGTTCACCATCATAACCTCCATCTACAGACAAGAGTACATAACTCTGTCAAGGTTTTTGACAGAATTATGGCCCTTTTTTGACTTAGAAAGTGTATTGAGCTTGGTTAAGTTTTTTGTACCACCTCACTTTATTTCAAAACCATTGGAGGTATTGCTTTGAAACTGACCATACTTGTTTACCATCACGACCTTCATCAACAGACAAGAGGACATAACTCTGTCAAGGTTTTTGACAGAATTATGCCCCTTTTTGACTTAGAAAATACATTGAATATGGGTAAAATCCACTTATTGCCTTAACCCTTTGAGATATTGCTTTGAAACTTTTAATGCTATTTCACATCATTACCCCCATCTGTACGCAAGAGAAGGTAACTGAACTGTTTGAGATATTAATTTGAAAGTTGGAATACTTGTTTACAATCATGATTCCCAAACATGTCCAGGAGAAGGTAATTCTGTCAAAGATTTTATTTGAATTATGGCCCTTAACTGTCAATGTTTTGTATTATAGGCAAGCACTAAAAAACTTAAAAAATCTAAAAAAATTCATTCCTATCCACTTGTTCACTTTACCATAAATTATGTCATATAAACATTGCTGTAATATTCAAGGGTATCAAACAACTAGTTATTTTTCTCTTTTTGTACTTGAAATTAAAATCAGTTTTTTTTTCTTTCTTACCAGCCCTCTTTTGACTTAAACATTTCAAACTTTGCTGCAGTGTTCAAGGGTATCACACAATTCAGTAAAATAATTCTTCACTAAATATCTTAATGCTCATGGCCATTGTTCACTTTAAAAATACAGAGATTCTTGTATTGCCTTTTACTGCAAAAACTTTTTTTATTGGCAAGCAATAAAAAAGTCGAGCGCGCTGTCTTACGGACAGCTCTTGTTTTAAGTGCCCTGTTACTTTATGTATGAAATTTAAGTTTATGTTTTTAAACCTTAGGAGCTCATTTGAGTTCCTTTAATAATTATTACATAATTCAGTTAATTTATATAAATTACATGTACCTGGATTCCAGACTTCCTCACAGTCTGATAATGCTTGGCCAGGACACAGATTAATCACGAAAACAAGGTTTTTAACAGGTAGTGAAAATAGATTGGGCGAGTAATTTCTTTTTCTAATTTTTCAACAATCTGTGGCTTTCTGAAGGGGAAAATATAGCGCATGAAATCAGAAAAGGGAAAATTAACTTCAAACAACTGAGAATGAAATTTTATAAAATTTTCAATTTCAGTTCAATTTTACATGCATGGTTCATAGCAGAGGCTATCTAAGCTGTCTTCTAGCTTTCGTGAAGCATGTGCACAGGGCATTTTAGGGGAAAATATACCTATTTTAGGGTAGGGAAACAGCCTTTATTCGGCTGTAAAATTTTCTTCACAGTTGAGATTAAACAGATATAGATTGTTTTTAAACCAAAATATCAAACATGTTTCACAGGTTGTTTTTGTAATCTTTAATTTAATCTATTTTAGATGTCATTTCCAATGTGTATTTTATGTGAATTGTTTCAGTCCCAAGAAAATTGACAAATATCCTTTGAACGTAAATTAAGTTGAATGATTTTGTTTAATAATCATTTATATGTTGTCATTGATATATGAAAATTGTAAAAATTCTTTTTTAAATGTACATACATTTATTTTATTATGGATTTTGTGATTATGTATTTGAAAATAAAAGAAAACATGTATTCTTGTAAATCCTGTTGTTTTCTTTAATATGTTCTTTGTTAGAAAATGTACCAAATGACAAATACTTCCAATAAGGATGAAGTTTATATATACAAGTAATGTCTAAGATATTTAAGAACTCTTAACCAGTGCTGCAATTTGCATAGCCTTGAATTTGAAAATAAAAGAAAACATGTATTCTTGTAAATCCTGTTGTTTTCTTTAATATGTTCTTTGTTAGAAAATGTACCAAATGACAAATACTTCCAATAAGGATGAAGTTTATATATACAAGTAATGTCTAAGATATTTAAGAACTCTTAACCAGTGCTGCAATTTGCATAGCCTTGAATGTGAAGCTGTATATTGCAAGCTTTAAGCATTTTCACCACACAAATACAAAAATAGAACTACCAACAGAAAAGAGCCTGGTCAGACTGCAAGGATGTACAGGCTGGCCTGAATCTATACTGATGGCAAAGGCAAATCACTTTCGGTTTTGGAAAGTTTATAGTCAGGGCAATGGATTTATTTGAATTTACACATAAGATATCAAAATAACCATAAAATGATGATAATAAGTTTTTTGGATTTTTAAAACAATCATTTGGCAGTACTTACCATTCACAATAAGTTGATTTATAAAATAGACTTGTCTTGCTTGAATTTGGAACTGTCCATTTAAAGATTTCAATGTCGAAATAATAAAATTAAATGGTTGGCAGATGGTTTTAAGTAAGATGGATGGTGGTGGTTTTTGTGATTTACCCTAGGGATCACAGTGAGCTGCAATGAGACATTTTTTAAAAAATGGGTAAGCAGGCATCGTTTTATTAGGCAAGTCATTATTGTTATAATGGCAATCTCTGTCGTTTTGCTACTGCAGCATTCAAAATAATTTCTTTAGAACATGTAAAATAATATAATTAGTTCTTTGATTAACATAAAAATGATGTGGAATGGAATTTCATGTAAATAACTGTTTTGCACAGTTTGGTTCTGTTTAAAATGCAGAAAATCTATAATACATTTAGTTGTGCTCAACCTAGATTACATTTAGCAGTACATGGCCTTATTTTACAAATTAAGGGAGATTTAATTGATAATAATTAATATTTAGTTTGCTTTAAGAAAATTACTTATCATTATATAAAATAATCATAGTATAAAAGATATCTGAATATTTTTTATGTGTTTTCTTTAAATACAAAAAAAAAATTCTCGAAAATAACGTTCAAATTTATGAACTTCTCCCTTATCTAGATGACAACTTCCTGTGAAACTTTGACAACTTTCAAACTTCCTTTTATAAGTGTTTTTGAGAGATCGCAGAAGAGATCGGAGATGATAATTAACAGACATGTTATTTATAGCATAAAGTAACGGAATTTCTAAACGAGACAATTTTTCACATATTATGAAAGGAAAAAATAACGGTGGACTTTTAGGTGGCTCAATGGATAAAGCTGACAGCTTAAACTTGTTAGACTCCACAGATAGTGATGTGGAGTGGCTGAATTTACCTCCTATTAAAGGAAAAAAGCCAAAGAAGTAAGTTCGTTTTGCAGATTGACCATAAACTATGTCAGTGTCATCATAATAATAATGATAACAACTGTAATCAATCTTGTATATATATACAGTGTGTGTTGCTTTAGTTCATAATGATGGATGGATTAATTCATCACCTGTAGATGGATGGGTGTAACTTTAGTTCTGGCTTCCATAACTTTATATGTCGCTTTTATTTTGACGTGGTGCGACAGTAAAAGCAGTACTACAAAACCTGTTCGCTAAAGTCTCTTTAGCTAGTGTAACTTTTGCATTATAAAAAAAATTCATTTTCTCACTGACAATTTCTATAAATCATTTTATCATTTATCTGAGACATTTTGTAACAGGAAAAGCAATTACTACCAGATTAGCCACCTTATGTTGGTGTTGAATTAGTCATATAAATTTTCAACAGCAAGACCAACAGATTTATCATTTTAGTGATTACAAAATGATATTACATAGATGTATGTCTTTCTTAAAAATTCTTTACAAAGGGTGACATAAAATATACATGTACATAATTAAGATGTAATACTATAATAAAAAGCCCTTGTGCACAATTTGTTGGGCTAGTGTCCAAATAACCATTAAGGGTAGTGTTTCAGTCATACAATGTATATGTATAGGTAATTATAGATATATGCATTAATGAATTTAAAATTATAAAATCATGGAATGACCATTTAAATACAAAAAAAAATATTGTCAAAATCTTACACCAGTTTGCTTATATTTTTTATTTACACTGTTCACTACTGAAACACAAAGTTATCACTTTTGCACAAGAAAAGTCAAGATTTCTTACAAATGTATTTTAATTAGACTGTTAGACAGAGTCAATAAATACATGTAGTGCAAAATTTCACATGATTCCTTAGAAAATACAATCAGCCTTATGTTAACTAAATTTTTACAATTATCAAACATAATGAATAGCTGAAAAACAATAAAAGAAGATCATTAACTAGCAGGCCACAGACCTGAAATGTAAAGGGCATTAATTCAGTGTTGGCTTGCAGAAAAATGCTAAAATTGATAATTTTGATTGTACTTTTGAACTGTAATTCTTGTAGTTGTTCATGTCGGAAAATATCTGTGAATGACACAATGTTACACTGGGCTTCCAGGTACGTATATTAACATATAATAATATACGTACCTGTGGCTTCTTATATTATTATAAGACCACACTGCAATAACAAAGATAGTTATACATTGGTTCATTTATAGTTCTATCTGGGTCAGACTATTTTTTTTTCATTGATTGAAAAAAATTATATATAAAGGTTTGGATTCTCAGTTTTTCAGTCTTAAAGTTTGATAAATTAGAAAAAAGATTTATGCAACAGCCAAAATTATGAATTTTTATAGTTGATATTTTAAAGCACAATTTTTTAAGGTAGGTCTTCCACACAAAAAAAAGGGTCTCATCATTGTACCTCTTTCCCACCTCTTTGATAATTATTAAGGCAATTAAATGTATTGAAAAGGTTAGAACTAATATGTTTAATGGTTTAATTTGGGGTGGGTGGGTGTTGTGTTACAATAATTTAATACTTATTGCAGGAAAGATAAAACCGAGCCATTACTTTTCCTTAATTTATTATTTTCTTTACTTCAAACACACAAATTTTATGGCAGGTAAAAGGGAGTGACACTATTGATTACATTAGTTAAGGAGAAGTGCAGTACAGTTAAGAACTGAAGAAAGTATTGGATGTAATAGATAAAGTATTTTATAGACACTAAATTTATTCTTTGAAGTTAAGGACATTATAAGTAGGATTATGTGCAAAAAAAAAACATATTTAAAGAAAATGTAGTATAACTGTACAAGTTTTAGGATGTTGGCAAAATATCAAAATGTTTTTATGTTTGATTTTGCAATAAACAAGGCACTTAAGAGAGATAACATTTACAAAAAGGTCATCCACTTGCTGGCGATAATGTTAGACTACCACTTCAACAATTACCTTGATAACATTTCCTGGTCCTATTGATTATTTTACCAGTGACGGGTCACAAACACCCATTTGTAATATTTGGTTTAATTTCGGAATGTAGGTGGTTCTGCACAGGAGCCCGTTTGTGCCTGAAATTATGCACAAAAAATTCACAGAGAGGCATCCTCCACTAGTAAAGCAGGAAAGTCCCCATATGACCTATACTGTGTTGGTGCAACGAAAAACAAACCAAAAAAAAAAATTGTTTCTCCAGATGAGTTAATTGATTTTAAAAAAATGAAACTGAACAAGAAAAATGTAATAAGAGTAAGAAATGTAAAATTGTCACAAATCCATATAATGCTTAAAATGTTTGGATTTTTCTTAAGATATCATATGGCTTAAATCTCTACTTCAATCAAGATTTTATCTACCGTGATATGTTTATAACAGAGTACTTTGTATTTATATGCATGTATATTCCCAGGTTTATATGTAGAAATTTCTGTTTTCATAGGTTTGTTAAGCTACAGCACCATTGTTCACTTTATTTATACATTTGACACTGTTTATACTACTTAAATCCCTTTCAAACTTTCATAATATTCAAAGTCAGACAAGTATATTGAACAAATTTAAAAGGGTAAGGAATGAATTATATATGTAAAACTAAATATACTTAAAAACTAAATACATGTACAACTAAATATGTGTACAAATAAACATATGCACAACTTAATATATGTACAACTAAATATATGTACAACTTAATATATTTACAACTAAACATATGTAAAAATAAATTTAAGTACAACTTAACATATGAACAACTGAATATAATTTTGTACAACTAAAAAATGTAAAACTTGATATATGTAAATCGTAAATCCTAAGTAAATGTTCAACTAAATATGTACAACTAAACATATGTACAACTAAACATATGTACAACTAAATATATGTACAACTAGATTAAATGTGCTTTCAGAAAGAAGGGTTTAAAGGCACAGAGAGAGACTGGTTGGTCAATATGGGGTATGATGAAGGTGTTCCTGTTACTGACAGTTGTTGGGGCTGTTGTTCTGTTGTGTGTTATATCAGTGTGGCTGTCATCTCAACTAAATGATGTTAGACAACAACTTAAACAAAGTAAGTTCTTTGTAGTTAACACTTTATTGTGATAGTGCATTGTCGTCTTAACCGGTGTTCTGTTTCAAATTTGCACATTGTATTATTCCAGTTGGTTATTATGCTGCCCTAGTATAAAGGCACTGGTTTGGCCTTCTGTCCTATATACTTACTACTTTTCATAGCATAGTTATAGTAACTTTCAACCTGTATCTTAGATATTATGATACAGTACATCGTCACCTTAGTGCAGTAACGGGTTAACTCCTGTTGAATTATATAAGGATTTAACCCCTTACTGCACTAAGGTGAAGACCTGTTCCTTGCAAGAATTCCTAATCTTGGTTACTGATGATAAAATTACTTGCTTTCCATTTCTTATAGCACCTTCATTTACTGACTCACATCAAATTTGTTATGTTGTAGATTGCAATGTGTGTACCATGCTAGGACACCTAGTCTATGATGGTGCTTTTAGATTAATGAGGTCTTTAATAGCATGAATTTGTTCAATGTGCAAATGTGTATGCTGAACAGATTCATGCTAAAGTACTTGTTGATTTCTTCATATACATAATATATCATATGATATGTTATGATTAAGGGTTAAGGGTGAATTAAGGGTTAAAAGAGAGGGTTAATCCCTTATAAACACTTACATGTGCTAAAGAATATGTTAGTTTTGTCACAAGTGTGTTGTTAGTCTGAAAGTACATCATAACATGTAGTTATAATGTAGAACTTACTAACTGCAAAAGACAATACTAATACAAAGGATAGATATGTTATTTCTAGACATGATTATAGAAAAAAGTGTTTTTTGCTAAAAATGTCACTATTAAGCCCTCAAAATTTTATGTAAATGAATTTTTGGAGTCTTTTAAACAAGATGTTACAATGTAAAGATACTGTTACAACACTGGTAAACTGGTAAACTGATAAGATAATATCCATTACATGAACTGATTGTAAATCAGTTATTTTGGTCAGTTGAGAAACAGAGAAAGACCACAGATTTCTAAAAACTCAACAGTTACTTGATGTATATCTCTAGTTCTCTACACTGTAGAGATATTAGTCTCACAGCATTGAGTATCAAATGTACATGTTTAAGATAAAAACTTGCTGAGCTGAGATTAGATGAGCATGCACACTGTTTGACAAATAACACAACAGCCTTCAACACTGTACATTTCAGTGGATTCCCTTCCCTTAGCTAAAAATGAAATAGTATACACCAACATTTAATGCTTTATCTTCTTCAAAACAGATCTGTGGTCTCTGAGACTAAAGGTGTTTTTTTTGTTTTTGTTTTTTTTCACAACAAGAATATTCAACAGACACTATCATCTTTGAAAATTGCCATCAAAGATATCACTGTTAAATAAAGATTTACATGTTTTAAAAATTAAATGTAACATAGCATTACATTATTGCTGTCCCCTAACATTGCATTATGCATGTATGTATATGATAGAAAAGTATAATAATTCTTAATGAAAAGGCAAACACAACACTGTCCAAAATGTATGCATGTAGTCTGTAATAAAACATAATGTAACATTGTACAGAAACATGATATCCTGTCAGACAGCAATAAAAACTATTTAATTTAATTTTAATGTTTATACATTTGATTATAGTTGTTAGAACCTCCTATTAAACTGAATGGAGCCCTCTTACGAATATATGAGAAAAGTTGAAAGATTCTTCAGAAAAAAAGTCTATTGTTATTAACCATATTCAATTCTGGTTATAACACAATATTTTTTTAGAGATATAAAAATATTTGATAAACAAGAAATTAAATGTTCTTATTTAGAGATGTTTATTCTTCTTGTTGATGCAAATTGCTACTTTTCCAAGTGATGTAGATGACTATATATATAATATATTCTAAAGTGTTTTTTCAAACAAATACCATTTTATTGTAAATTAAGATTTTGTTTGCACAAAAAGCTTAACATGAAGGTACACTGGAAGGGGTCCCGCAGAGATAAAAAGAACAACAAGAACGGAAAACTCTTGTTATAAATGTATGATGTGCATATTACTACTTTCATATTTTACAGAAAATTTGACAAACCTTGTATATATTGTAAGAAATACAGGTGAATATTTGGATAGTTACAAGAATAACATTTTTGAAATTTCAAACAGCCTTGTGTGGGCCAAAAGCAGTAAATTATTATGAAGGAACAGATCAAGTATGGATAGCATCTATCATTTGAAAAATAAATAACGTTCAAACGACCACTTCACATGATGACAACGCTAACTTGAAGACGATGATGATAACGTGTGAATTTATTCGTCAATATTACACGGAAACCAATCGGATCGCTTCGTTATTAAATTAACATAACTTCCGGGATTTTGACACACACTGAAAACAAATTTATGTTCGGGTTAATTATATGAAAAAATAAAAGTGTGGGGTGTAATAAACAACGTGAAGCTGGATCCACACGCGAGGGTCAATGTGGACTTTAAACCGTCCAAACGAATGAAGAAAAGACGGGAACTGGACGCCTTAGTCGGAGGTGGAAAGTCGCGAAGGAAGAACTCGAACAGTGGGCATGAATTGCTAAAATACAACGGGTCTGAATCTTCAGACGACGACTTCCAGTTATCTCCACCAAAAGTGTATGTTTGCACAATTTCGTAAATTGTGGTATAATGATGTCAATTTGTAACAGGTTCTATAGTATTAGCAAGAGTGCAAGAACATGAAATGAATATGTTATTTTCATTAATTTATCATTATTTTTTGTCATTAAAGCATTTTGATAATGTTAACATATTTATTTAGATATCTTAAGATCAGTTAAATCACAGATCTTTTTATTAATGGATGACATATAACATACTAAACAGTTACTAATAAGTAATGAAGTATTTCATTTTTATTGTGAAAGTAGGAATTTATTCAATCATTGTCTTGCGGCTGTTACACATCATCATATTGTATTGGCCAGAATTTGAGAAATAGCACCAAGTTTGACTTACCATTTAAATCCCTAGACTGATAACAAAGCATGTGCGAGGACTTTAGTTAGTCACTTAATGAGAGATCAAAGAAACTACTTATCTATAAGACCTGTGTACGAAAGACCCCAGGTCAAGTACTGCTCAATCATTCATATTTGGCATAAGATCTCCTGCTAGAAACATCTTCAGTGATTATCACTATATAAGTAGCATCACTAAAATGATATCTTGCCCTCTAAATTGGCAAACCCTAGAACAACACTGAAAAATTAATGCTGTAACCTACTTGTACAAAATTATCATTTACATCTCACACACAAACACAAGAAGTCTGAACTACTTCATACCTAATTTAAGAACACTTTCTTTGGCAGAATAGCCATTGGCTGGGGCATTGCTAAAAAGTGGTCTGTTTGAAGCTTGATTTAAGGTTACAGCAAGTGTCAGTCTATTTATGAAAGTCATATACACATACATGTTCAATTGTAGATAAATATATATTTCATACTGTTATATTTTTTGTAGCCGAGGTTCAGGGTTATGTTCAACATGTACATCAGTATTCATATTCTTACTGCTTGTTGCGTGTATGCTAGTATGTGCAGGACTAACCTGGATGCATGTAGAGATGAAAAAGGATTTGGAATTACTTAGAATTAGATTGCAAGAAGGTAACCTCATATGATAATATATATACTGTTGTGCATGTAGGTTTGTCTATATAATTTCTGTCACAAAATGTTTCATTAAATATTGCATGTTACGGTATTTGATATTGTACATCAATGAACAAAAAAAAAAACAACAACAAATAAATATTCTCTAGCTATGCTTGGTTGTTAAATGGATCTTGGAAACTATTCAGTTAAGTTCCTTGTGAAAAGTATAACTAGGTCATACTCCTAGAAATAAAAATTTTAGATCACACAATTTAATTTCCATGTGAAGTCATATTGTACAAGAATGACAGTTGAACCTGTGACGGTCTTTAAGGACCAGTTCTTGGTATTGATGTTTGTGGATGGACAAACTTTTAATACTATAAACCGTTGCCCTAAATTATAGTAAATAACTTTGGTCTTTTAGTGACAGGTTAAACTGGTGTTTTTATACTGCTGACTTACTGTTGCTTTTTTGTGTTCTTTAATTGTTATTTTGTAGACTTAAATAAACATTTATACACTTTTTTTGTTTTCTTTTCCATTGTGACAATTATTGTGTCCTTTATGTGATAGTCACATTAAATGTTGGATGTAATTTGTTTTCTTAAATGAGCACTTAAAGTTGCGTAACTTTAATCGAGTTCTCTGTAAAATCTAATGCAGCCTCAAACTCTCCATACATCATGTTTTAACCATGTATCTACCCTCCTTCAAAGAAGGAGTATATTGCTTTGCACATGATTGTTAGTTGTTCCAAAGACCAGACTTTGTTTTGTATGATTGTTAACTAGAAAAAGCTGAGGCCTTCACTCTTTACATTTGATGGCGAGGTTGGTAAGAAATTGTAAATAACTCTAATTTTGGGTCAGTAGGGATCAAAAACTAGAGATTGCTTTAGTTACAGTTGGCTGAAACTTATGATGTAGATGACTCCTATTACCTATTAATTGTGAGGTCAGGAGGCCAAATGTCAAAGACATGGTCAATGACCTTCACCAACATTAGCTGTCCTACAGATGTTGGATTTGAAAGGATTTCCATTAGATGGACATACATGAAAGTACATTTGCAAACATGTTTCACAAACTTCTTGATTTCTGGGGGTCTGATCATAAAAGTAAATTGTCTGTGATTTTATGATACCATTTGTAATAAAGGAATCAAGTAAGTAAGTTAGAACATTTAAGTTATCAAGGAAATAGATAATAGATAATGCTGCAAATCACTTAGATATAAATTCTAATACATTATCAATATTTTTAAATGTACTTGTATGAGCTTTGTTATACATGTCTATTTTCATATATATTTTCATTTGCTTGAATTTCCTATGATTTTAATAATCATTATATTGTGTTCATATTTCATTTTATTGTCTCACTTTCCATCAGCAGGTCAATGTTTGCAAGTTATTGTTATAATATCATTATACATGCATATTAATGTGATATTGAATTAATTATTTGCTGATTTCCATGTAGGTGGCTAGGTGTGTATTGGGCATGAATTATGCATGCATCCCCATGGTTATTGGCAAACTAGATATTCTACTGTATTTATATATAAGTTACATACTTTATTGCTTTTAACTCTTTATCTGGTGTTTTTGTGTAACATATGTTGAATTTTCTTGATTTTCACCAGATATATTATATTAGTTATAAATTTTTGACAGGGGATATGACCCTATTTAAATGTTGTGTTTTTTTTCAAACAACTGTCTATATATGGTCATATAACCTGCCAGAAATTTTTATAACCAATTTATAATACAGCAAACTTCCTTTTTTAGAGGAAAAAATTTTTTTTTTCTCATAAATTGACAGCAGTCATGTATATAGAGCTGTACATGTATAAACATCACGATTATCCAATGAAATGCATTGTTACAAATATGCAGTATTATAAATTATCGATGTACAAATTGGTACTCATCTCTTTTCATGTTACCCTGTCACTCTTAGCTTTATATAATGAGCTTGCCCTGCTTTGAATTTATGTTTATAATTTTTTTCTTGTTAACTGTATAGAATCTTGTCAGGCTTGTATTTTAAGTTTGATAAAATATTGAGCCGCGTCACGACAAAACCAACATAATGCGTTTGCGACCAGCATGGATCCAGACCAGCCTGCGCATCCGCACAGTCTGATCAGGATCCATGCTGTTCACTTACCAACCCTGTAACAAGTAGAGGAACTGATAGAGAACAGCATGGATCCTGATCAGACTGCGCGGATGCGCAGGCTGGTCTGGATCCATGCTGGTCGCAAATGCACTATGTTGGTTTTGTCATGACGCGGCTCATATAATATTTTATTACTATGGTATGCATTTTGATACCAAAATACATGTCAATGTGTATCTGCTCTGCTCAGAATTGCTAGCTAGTTGAACTGTATTCTGGAGGCATTGGAAAGTCATCACCTCTCCTTTTAGCATTCAAAGAAAATGGCCAGAATCTTCATTGATGAGAGAACTCTTGTTTACTTTGCTCATCAGTATAATTAGTATTTAGTAAATTTTACCAAGTAATAATTGTTTAGTTAGTAGTCATGTGTGATTGTTTGCAAGTTACTGTAGATATTTATTTATTATGAAATGTAAATACATTAGTTATGTAAATAAATATGACCTAGTTAAATTGATTCAGATTGTATACAAATTTTTACTGTCTTGTTATCAACAAGAATAATCGTAACTTTATCTTTGCTTTTGTATACAGTATCTGTCCCTAAGATTTAATTTAACTGTTTGGTTAGCATTGTAATATCTACCGTAAGTGTACCATTGTTCATGGAATGCACTCACAGCATAACACTCCTTTTGTTTGTTTTGCGTGGCCAGTACTGTATAATTATATATATATAGATATATTGAAAACATCACCCTTATTATAATGGCCATAATGTACAAGATATATAAAAAAACTTATTGTTGATCATCTTGAGAACATATTAATAGACTTTCACAACTGTGATGGTCTAAGATTTTTGAATAGTCTTTAATTTGTTAAATTTCAAATACATTCTAGTAAACTGTACCAGTTTAGGCCCCCAGTAGCTAAGCTAAGCAGCTAAGCTAAAACAATGTGTTTGCTTGTGTATAAAATAACAATAATAAAATTAAATGGAAGGGGTTTTATAATTGTTTTAAGATAATTTTATGAAGTTTTTAAGCAAGGCATTTTATATTTTGAAATAAAACTATTCAGTTTATCAGTCATTAACCTGCAGTCCAGTGAGGCTCTGTACTGAGATCTTTGTCCTATCATTGTCACCCAGAAGTTACATTCTGGTTATATATATTATGCTATGGTAATAAAAGTGACGACGTCACAATAAAGTTAAAAGTAACTTAAATATATAAGGCCAATAAGCACGAAGAGCTAGCTGTTTCCCTCCCGCTTGTTTTAATAAAAAGCCTAGCAATATGATTGTTGCTGATTTCAGTGGAAGGCAGAGGTATTGCTGGCACAGATGATGTGGAGAAACTATTCAAACAGATGGCGTATGTAAACAAAACCCTGGATCAACATAGTAAATCTCTTGGCAAAGTCACCTCAGATATATCAACTATAAATAGAACTGTAAGATTTATCAACTTATGTTTTCAAATTTGAAATTGAAAAAAAAATTGTGTAACAAATGCTAAAAAATTTTCTTACACTGTAAGTACTGCAGTTCCTATTTCTATGAATAAGAAAATCAAGAAATTCTGTTACTGAAACTGTGACTGCTTTGACATCAATTTAAATGTTGAATATTTTAGTTTATAACTAGGTTTTGATAAATTTGTCATATATTCAGTATATTATATTTTGTTGCAATCCATAATTATAATTGCAGTTGCAATCCATATAATTGCAGTTGTAAAATAATTGAGTATGATTATTCTGGAGTCTAAGCAATACATTCATTGACCTATATACAAAATGGCCGGGTTACTGTGAAATGAAAGTTTATTAACTTTTTGTTAAAATCCAGCACTAATGGTGCCATAATCATATAATGTTGATCTTACAGAGGGACCTCTTTGGTTGAGTGATAAAGTAACACACTTCAACCTGTCAATGTTTTTGGTCTGAATCCAATGAGGGGCATTTAGTTAATCTTTTGTAGGAAAACTGTCTGGGTACTTGTATATTACTGTATGTTGGTGGCCAGTTTATACACATGAGGGCACATGTGATTTTATTTGCTCCGAAAGAAACCATAAAACCATAGCAATGTAATGTGACTCATTTACGTCATGCAGATTTATTTATGTACATGGATATTACAGGTATTACAAGTGTCTGGCAGGGCGGAGAAATTAAGCGAGGGTCTAAAGGCAGCACCAGAACTTAAACAGCTTCCTGAAAAATTACAGACTGTCTCACAGGTAAGGTATTTGATCTGTTACAGCTAATTTATCTGTTATACATAATACTTAATAATGAATGTTATCTTTTTGCTTTGCTGAAAACATATAATAATTAAAAATGTGGAAAATAATTTAAGAAAATGGTAGTTTGATTCATTAGTGCAGCAGACCTTAAAAGCATTTGGCTGATATGACTAATTTTCATTTCAAGATAGTGTGACATTTTCAACTGTTTGTAGTTATTGTCAAGCTGTGTGGTAGTGCTTGTCAAGATGTACAGTAGTGCTTGTCAGGCTGCACAATAGCACTTGTCAGGCTGCATGGTGGCACTGGTCAGACTGTACGGTAAGGTTTTCATGGTAGTATATATGTTTACTGATCTGTTTAATAATTTTATTAGACAGTGGCAACAATGGGCAGTGATGTTAAAAACATGAAGGATACAGTAGATACTGTCTCACCTTTTATGAAAACCACAACTGAAGAATTACAGTCACTCAAACAGCAATTTGATGCCATCAAAGATCAGGTAACATATGAAATATTCTTTATTTATACATATACATTTTTAAAAGCACTCTCTTAATCAAAATGGATTATATGTGAACCTGTTCAGTTATAAGCTATTTTAGCCCCCTACCGTTTTGACAAGATACCTTTCATCCATCAGTCTATCCAAGCTTACATTTGGATACGGATACTTGTGTGGCTATAGGAACAATAGGTAACTGTACTTTCTCTTTGATGTCATTCATTCCGTAAGGCTTTATGTGGCTGTTTTCACATAAGTGCTGTGTTATTAAATATCTGTCATTTAGTCTGAACTTCCATCCACACAAAAAAACTGGATCCCATGATAACTAAAAGTACAGAATTTTTTTTATGAAGCTTGAAATATGGCTAGATAATTTGAAGTCTTTATAGCACAATAGTGAAGTTATATAAAGTTACCACAAGATCCGTACTGTTTTCTGTATGACTATACAATTCAGTATTGTTGTGCTATTGATATGTAAATACCTGAAATTTATACATCTGGCCCACATATCTAATTGATATAAAGGCCTGGCCAAGGTTGTTGACTTTAAATCAGTAACCTCACACAGATGCCAAGGCTTTTGGATTCCTCTATGTCAGGAAGCTTCCTGGCTAGCTTACAGACCGTTGGTGGTTTTACTCATGTGCCAGTTTGTGCCTGAAATAATGCACAGAGGAGCACCTTAGGTTTATCTTGACTACTACTAAAGCTGGAAAGTGGTGATATGACCTATTCAGTGTTTGTGCTAAGTAAAGCATAACCAAAATAAAATAAAAATTTTGTTTTGATCCAGTGGAACATCATCATTTATATAATGTAGAAATTGAGCCTGTCATCTGCATGTTATTGATAACATTACAGGTATCAGACACAGCTGCAGGACATGACAGAGAGAGTTTGAAACCTGACCTCGCTAATATGATACAGGTATTTAATGTCATTTTATACTTACCTTTTGTATATAGAAATGTTCTTGTGAGGCTATTGATTAGACAATATAAGATATATTAACATTAGCTTGTGGTCAATATTATCTTTTCTTTCATAGAATGATCAGCATAAGTAACAGAAATTTTCACTGATGTTTCTAAAAATTGATGAAATTTTTGTCAAACCCTTGCAACACATTTATAGAAACGAAATTAATTTTGAAAGCAAGTGGATATTTGGTTTCTGGTAAGAAAACATGATGAGTCTTGATAGGTGATGAATGATCTCAAGTCATTATTTAATTTGCTTGCCCTTTATGGCAGTTAGTGATGGAAATCGGATGAAATTTGTCCCAATCAATCATCGGTTCAATCGGATGGGACATAATCGATAACTTTCCGATTAAAGTCGCGTTAAAAATAAATAGGGAAGAAACATTTTTTTCCAAGGCACTTGATTATATTCAGTAACATGAACTTCATTTAGCATTTTTCAACACAGTTTTAACCCTATTTAGTTATTATTTTACGAAATAGATTTAATTTTCCAATGGATGTCAAATAATAACATTCACATCACATTATATTTCTATTGTTTACATCACGTATTGATCCTATTCAACTCCTAATTGTCTCTGAGATAAATTTTTGCAATCAGCGAGGTGTTCCTAAAAGAAAATTACCGTCAGAATTAATTTGTTTTGATACTTTAAACATTTTTGACGACGGCGCAGAACAATTTTTTGTGAATCGATTATTGTCGCTTTACATAACAGTAACTGATTATCAGCGACTTGCGACAATCGGAACATCACTAATGGCAGTGACATGTGGCATGTGAAGGGGGTTATACATCTTACATACAGAAGGTTGTTGGTTCTAGTTAGGTTCCTGCTAATGCCAGAAATAATACAATATTATATAACATCTTACACAAATTGTCATTTCATATAGAAATATTTTAAGAGAACTAATGCAAAGAATCATTATGATTGGTGACCATTATACCATTTTCGGTACGAGTTTGCTGGGGGTGACTGAATTTACCAAGGTGACCAGTGCAAACAGGCAATATTTAAATGATGTCAGTCATTGACTTAACATGCAGTTTATGACATAGAAATGTATATAACAAAATAAAATGCATATTTAATTAACGATAAGGAAGATTGTTTGAGAAATTATATGTTGTTAATATATTTGTATAATATATATTTTAGGTATTAACAAACCAGTTACAGACTGTAAACTCTACAGTGTCTACACAGATGTCAGTTCTAATGAAGAGTAATAGTCAACATGAAGTAAGTCCTTAATTTACTGACATTTAATCATGTTAACTTTAACAGTGATTATATTTGTAAATATTTTCAGATTGTTTTAATTGTGAAAGTATTGATCAAGACAATATTATAAAAATATAAGTGCAATTAATAAACATAAGCTAGTGTTAGTTACATTGAATCTTTAGTTTAATTTAGTTTGTACAAATTTATTTTAGTTTGATTGTGTTGGAAGCTTTAAGCTTATTGAAACACTCTTGAATCTGTTCCTGGAACCAACCAGTACTAAGCAAAGATTGTAAAGTTTCTTGCTCAAGGAAATAATGGCTTGCCCCTGTCAGGGTTTAAATCCATGCAGCCAGCAATCCTCAGATTACTAATCTGACGTGTTAACCATTCTGCCACACAATGAATCTTGGTTGTACTAGTGGCAGAAAGACTATAAATCATGTTTGATAAAGTAATCATTACCTTAAAATTTTGACATGTACATTGTATCTCGAAATGTTGTATGGTTTAGTCTGTATTACCTCCCTTTCATCAGTAATCCATCAAACATGTGAATGTTTTGGGTTTTATTTTCATTCTCTTAATATTGAAATGCTCTATATAATTTACAATTATGGAAGTCTATCTGTTCTTATATAAATGAATACTAATTATGATCATGATAATTCTGTTCTAGTTCTAGTATATAAGTTGTAAAGGAGTTGCATTTTTGATTTGTGAATTTTGACACAGATAACTGACAAAAATGTGCTTAAAATTTAAAAGAAAAAGAGAAACTATGAAAACCTTAAAATTTTGACATGTACATTGTATCTCGAAATGTTGTATGGTTTAGTCTGTATTACCTCCCTTTCATCAGTAATCCATCAAACATGTGAATGTTTTGGGTTTTATTTTCATTCTCTTAATATTGAAATGCTCTATATAATTTACAATTATGGAAATCTTTCTGTACTTTTATAAATGAATACTAATTATGATCTTGATAATTCTGTTCTAGTTCTAGTATGATAATATATTTTGTAAGTTGTAAAGGAGTTGCATTTTTGATTTGTGAATTTTGACACAGATAACTGACAAAAATGTGCTTAAAATTTAAAAGAAAAAGAGAAACTATGAAAAAGACCCATGCACTTGAACAAATTGGCTTTTACAAAAAAATATATATATATACTATTTTTTCTCAAGCTTTATGATGAATTTGATTCTTTAACTATGTTGTTTGATTATTACAGGAGAGATTACTGAAGTTGGAAGAAGTGAGTGTAATGCTGATAAAGAATTTGTCCAGTCTATCTGCAGAGCATACTTCTATAAATAACGAACACACATCCATTAACAGTGATCATTCATCTATGAACGGTGAACACAGCCAGATGGTAGATGATTATACCAGTGATAAATTCAAATCAAGTGTCACAGACATCCTTCAAAGCTTGGTGAGAGTCTGCAACATATAATTTATGTACTATGTGATTGTTTTTAGGATTTCCAGGGGCATCTGTGGCCGAGTGGTTAAGGTCGTTGACTTCAAACCACTTGCCCCTCACCGCTTTGGGTTCAAATCTTGGCAGGGACTTTGGATTCTTTCATGTGAGGAAGCTATCCAGCTAGCTAACGGAATGTCGCTGGTTCTACTCAGGTGCCTGTTCGTGCCTGAAATAATGCACGGAACGGCACCTCAGGTCTTCCTCCACCAGTAAAGCTGGAACATCGCCAAATGACCTATACTGTGTCTGTGTGACGTAAAACCCAATCAAACAAACAAACAAATTGAGGATTTCCTGTTTTGAGAAGTTTTGCTTCTGAAATTTGGTTAAGTCAACACTATGTCTCTTATGTTCATTATCCTTTAAAATGCTTATTTTAAATTGATGTAGATTGAGAGCTATTTGTAGTAATTTGTCGAGATAACAGGATAGTTGTGGTACAGAATCCAGGAAATCTTTTGTCTGCAAATATATAACTGGACTACTGTTAACCGTTATCACGCTAAATGTCTTAAATGAACTTGTCCATCTGTCATTCTGAACAAATCTAATCATCAGTTGAAGGGAAATTATTTAGAAATGTACTGACAGAGTAGCAAGTGGTTGCAGAACATGAACAGTGGCTATGGATATGCCAGCTTGTCTTGGTTTGCACTGGTCACATGGGTAGAATCAGTTGGTGCGAGCAGGCTAAGAGTGAAACTTGTGCTAAAGACAAGAAAACACACAAATAATACTGATATTAATGTTGATTGTTATATTTCTTTATACATGTCAAGCTTATCTAAGATTAGAATATCTGTAGTTTTATTGGAAGTTTATTGTTAATAATCTTCTCAATTTTTAGCTGACTGGAGATGAGCATCTCCCATCTGCTGGTAACATTGAAGGTATTATGGTGAATGTTTCAACAGTACTGGCGACTCTTAAAGATATGGAGGACAAATATGAACATATTAGTGAGAAGGTAGGCTATAAGTTACTGATCATTAACACCATTACTAATCTAAAGTGATTCTCAAATATAAGTTTGTTTTAAGTAAAAACATAGAGATTTGGCCTATCAGATCAGTTTTCGTCAGTGTTTCCATCAAATTCACACAAATGAATACAATTGAACCAGGATACTGCATTATACCGATATATCTTATTATGTCTCTTCTTTTCATAAACTAAAAGTGAAGAATTTCTGTTTTCAAACCATAATCTCCTAGATGTAACTGAATCTAGCATTGCAAGCATTGCAGACAAGATCAGCAAGCATGTCCTTGCCGTCTGATAATAGTATGCACTGTTGGCCATTGAGTCAGTCATTCAGTTATTTATGCAAATTGAAATATGATCAAGTCTGTTTAAGATATTAAGTGTGGTGAATGTTAAATATATTTCATTCAGTTCAAATAATTTTCATCAGAAATCTATCTATCTAAGTCATGGAAGGAGAGTGGGACTACTCTGAGTGCTTGTTTGTGTGGGAAAGGATATACAGAGGGTTTTCCAACAGGCTTTTCCATATTTTTAACAAAATAATTTTGCTTTCTTTATAGACTGGTGCAGATATTGGTGATAATGAATATGTCAGTATGGAAATGTTTAAAACACTCGGGGATGGTTTTGAAGCCAAAGTTGAGGTAAGCTCCTATACAGGTGTTTGTATTATACCAGTGAACACTCAGGAGTTTTCCTGAAGTTCAGGATTTTCAAATGCTCAAAGGCCTCTTTTTATACTACTAAATATGTCAAAAGGCATCATCTAAAATTCTTACAAATGAAGATGGAACAATATCATTTCCATCTCTTGTAATAGAACCATCTCCTAAACATAGACAATCAAGCTAAGCAAACTAACTTAAATAAGTGCATGTTCATGAAATGTAATTCTTGTAAATTTAAAAATTTATGATTTGTTAATATACGTAAATATCATACAAATAGCATTTCCTTTTCTTATCTTAATTAGACATTGCTGAACGACTAATTCTGACAATGATCATAACAGAAATTTTGCTGTGAAATGAGTGAAACATGTTTATTTTGTTTCAGGTGTTGAACTCGTCGTTTGTCAGCTTGAAGGCTGATGTAACCACTATGTCTCAATTGTTGACCAAGCAGTCCAATACTGTCACCAATCTCACACATCAAGTAGAAGCTACCAAACTATTTCTGACAACACTGATGCAGAAAATTGAAGGCCCAGGTACTGTTTATTTTTCAAATATATAATTGTGAGGAACATTTTTGAGGCATCAGAATTGCAGCCACCATTTTCCTCTGCATGATCTTCAGAGGCCACTAAATGGGTTTCAAATTAATAGAGTCTATGCATCTCTTAGCTCCAGCAGGCAAGGTGGTTTGACCCCTGGTGTTGCTTTAAGTAGTCAAAATCATCCTTCGTGTTTTGGCACAGAAAGATCTAAACTGTGTTTGTGCGCGATAAAACCAAACAAAACAAAAACATTAAAAACAATAGAAGAATATTGAGTATATTATCGTAATACAGTAAAAATGCCATAAAATCTTTGCTTTTCTTTCATTTAAGACAACTTGATCTTTGACAAGAAAGAAAATGGTCTTGTTCCCTTGATGATTAATATTTTAGTTGGAGTAACCAAAATAGACTTACTTCAGGCATAAAAATTTCATCTTGGGTTTTCTCAGCTTATCGAGGAGTACAAACAAACTTGTAGAGTAACAACTTTGAAAATAAATGAGCCACGTCATGACAAAACCAACATAATGGGTTTGCGACCAGCATGCGCATCCGGGCAGTCTGATCAGGATCCATGCTGTTCGCTATCAGTTTCTCTACTTGTTATAGGGTTTGTAAGCGAACAGCATGGATCCTAATCAGACTGCGCGGATGCGCAGGAAGGTCTGGATCCATGCTGGTCGCAAACCCATGATGTTGGTTTTGTCATGACGCGGCTCAAATGCAACACTACATCATGTAGCTTATGGTAAAAGTTTGATAGTATCAGCTTGGAAAAACCCACATTTGCTGAATTCAGACTAGCATCTATTTATTTAAACACAATTTCTATTAAATTTTTATCCGGCAATATTTCCACTTTACTTGACCCTCTTGGGAAAGAACTGATCTATATATATAGGTATTAGTGAAAGGGTTACTTCTGTTGTATGAACTTAAAAGTATGGAAAACACATTTAATAATTTTGTTTCATGTAAATGAGAAACCGCACCATTCTAGTTTCTGTTATATTACTATCATTATCATGTGGTATTGAATAGGTGAGAGTAAGACGCCAACTGTAACGGAGGCACTAAACCCTGTCACAAAGTCAAGTACAACCAAACCTGACATTCCAGTGACATCAACGGATGCTGAAATAAAATCTAGTACCAAAGGTATGATTAAGCATATACCTTCAATATTTCATAACTGTGTTTTTATTTCATTTTATAAAAATATTACAAAAATCATTATTGAAATGTGTATAATGTATATACAGTCCCAGATCAATTTTCATAATTTCATTTGACTCATGTTTATTAAATGACATGTTTATTATGTATAGCAAAGTACATTAAAATTTTTTTAGAGGTAAATAAATTTGTAAGGGACATCCAAAACAACAATATTGAAAAATGTTGAAGGCTCGGTTTAATTGATTCTGTAGGGGTAAGTGCATGTTAATATTCGTGCCCCAAGCACCTGCTTGTGTAATAATTTGATATCTGCACATGACTAGTGTGAAGATTTGATTTGAAAAGCATCTACAGATGTGTTCATATGGCGCTGATCATGGAACCTTCAATGTGACACTTTTGTTCTATTCCATGAAAGCAGCACATGTCTTAATGGAAAGATAATTTTCTATGTGCACAATTAATAGGGGGTTGTATCTAATACCAAGTTATAGTTGTCCTATAAGATATTATAATAATTTCTTTAAGTGCTGCTCATTTGACTACTAAAGCTGAATTGTTGTAACAAAAAACAAAACAAAATTCATAATTATTGAAATTTCGGATGTTTCAGGTCCAAGTACTACCACAAAACAAGGCGGTCAACTACCTGGAAAAATCCATGTCAGCTTTATAACATCACCAGAAGGTAAATATTCATTTTCATGATAAAATTTTTAACGAAACAGTTATAACGCTCAGCATTCTATTTGTTGACAAGCAAAACCATTCTACATTATAATTAAAAAAAATATACTGTTAGTTCACAATGACAGTAAGGTCAGTGAAAGTGATGAGGCGGAAGTTGTCTGCCTAGGGACTCAAGCTTGCCATCTTACTTTATTATCTTACTTGGCAACCTTTGACCTGAATGTAATGTTTAAAAAATATACTGATTAACTGAATTTACAGGTACTTAATCCTGTATGTAGACAGGAGGCATTTTGTTGTTGTCAAGCAATTGATAAATATTTTCTAATCAGAGTTTTCATTTTTTAACCTATCTCAGGTGTTTCAACATAATCTGCTGCAATAAAAAATAGATTTGTATATTGTCTGTTCTTGTTGGACTTATTGCTGATTTCTTTCTAGTTAAATAAGTGTATATATACTTAATTCCTTATCAGTGTTTTATAAAAGCTCTTACACAAAGTTATTTAGCAACTTAGATAATTTTGTTAGGTTACCTGAAACATTCCCATTTTGTCCTTCCATCCATCACTTTGTTTCCATTCACATAGCACTTTTATTTATGGACTGATATATATGACAGATTTGGTGTTGCGGTGCCTTCATTTGATCACTAACCTTAAAGTGGGATCAGTCATTTTGGTCAAGGTCAATGCTTCTTCTAACTCTAAGACCATGTTTCTAATTTTGGTATTAAAGCAACAGCCTATAGCATCTTTTCATTTGTTTCTTTCAGACCTGGAATTAAATTTCCGTAGATGGGATCGTTCAGGAAGTGGGCAAGTAAACTTGGCAGACTTGGATGGTTTTTTAGGACCTGAAACTCCTAAAGAAGAAGATCTTAAAGAATTTGATGAAGATAAAAATGGGTTGTATTCACTTCAAGAATTTGCAAAGGCATTTGGAATATCACTAGGTAAATATCTATGATCTGGCTAGTTTGTGGTAACTGCAAAATCATTATTATTCATAGGGTACTTATTTTTTTTCGAGATTTTATGGATAGGTCAATTTGTATTCTGCAAGATAAGTTTCCATTATATTATTTGATTTTTACCTTTTTTGCAAAGGTAGACAATCAATGAATCTAAAATCCCATGAAAATGTCTTGTCACAAAGCCACAAAATTTCAGGCCTCAAGTGCTCCTTTATGCGTTAGTTCAGACTCAAAGGGGCATCTGAGTAGAGCCACCTATGTTTCATAATCTAGCTAGATAGTTTTCTCTTATGAAAGAATTTGAAGATGCTGGAGGAGATCAAACCTGAAGCGATGAACTTGTTATAATCAACCCTGTAATGCATACAGGTGGTTTCTTCAAATATTAAGCTGGCTGTTTTGAAACAAGCAGATGACTGATGTAGGAATAGGGCCAATTGAAGATTGGGTTGTCTCTGTGAAAAGAGAATGATTGTCCTCGAAAATAGTATTGTAATCCTTTGTCACAGGCCGGCTGATGACAATTTTTCTTGGGCCGTCCGTGGCCGAGTGGTTAAGGTTGTTGACTTCAAACCACTTGTCCCTCACCGCTGTGGGTTCGAATCCCGACAGGGACTTTGGATTTTTTCATTTGAGGAAGATATTCAGCTAGCTTACGAAACGTCGGTGGTTCTACTCAGGTGCCTGAAATAATGCATGGAAGGGCACATGAGGTCTTCCTCCACCAGTGAAGCTGGAACGTCGACAAATGACCTTTACTGTGTCGGTGTGTGATGTAAAACCCAAACAAACAAATAAACAAACAATTTTTATTTTTGTCTTTTTTGTACGTGGGAGTGGGATAGGGTGTCTCTGAAAACATCATTGTGTTTTTAAAAAAAATACACAGATAGTAATATCAGTCAAAATCTCTTTAGTCTATTAAATTTACTTATATGTCTCCATATAATTTCAGCAACAACAACAGCAGCAGTGACAGAAACAGAGCCAACACCACCACCAAGATAGAAGACTTAAGAGTTGTTGTTAATGTTGCCTAGCAACAGTAGAATAAGTATTCTGTTACATATGTTGTTGATATGAAGCTGTTGAAATTTGATTTTTTAGAAAGACAACATATTTGTGTATATAAGAGTATATGGAAGATATTGATCTCTAAGTGTTAAAGGTCATTGATTTTTTTTAAAAAAGGAAAAATATGAAATACAGGGTCATTCGTAACTTTTAAAAATTGGTTATTTATATTAATATCATTTGTTAATTGGTTTTGATTTTGATTTCATTGCAAAGGGAGAAAGCCAATTGTCAAGTATCAAGAGTTAATCAATGTTATGAAAAAGCTAGGCAGTTTTATGTCTAACTTGCCCGATAATATACAAGGATAATAAATGTTTATTGTTAGATATACTTTCTTTAATGGTCTTCTTCAAATTTTTTTTTGTATGAACTTCATTGCCCCTATCAAGGATGACTAGAGGCTGAACAAATGTGAGCATCTTTACCCAACTTTGTATATAATGTTCATATGAATTGTTTAGATTTTCCATTTTATGGACCAACTGTTGTGAAAATGGATTAACATGGGTAAAAGTTTTCTGAATTTCTCCAGATTTTTATAAAGATTTTGGTCTCTTGAAAGCCACCTTTTTCAAGATAAAACTCGAAATTTCAAAACATAATTTTTTGAAATACTAAACTTTCATTCAAGGACAGAATTTTACTAGCCAATAAATATGAAAAATAAATGCCACCAATAAAGTCATACCTTCATTGTGAAGACATTACTCAAACATAATTCTTTTTTTTTTTCTTAAATCCATTTTACATGTGGCAAAAAAGTATAAGGAGTGAGTCAATGTTTGAAAGAATACAGTAGAGTATAAGTGCTTTATAATCTATTTATTGTATTAGATATTTAGAGAAATAGCAGTTAATGAATATTTTGAATGTAAAGATTTATTTGTTTTGGCAGAGTATTCATCTCGGCATGTGCCATTTGTTTTTGTTTCATTTTCAATTTGTCCCAAATTTTAGATTTGTGATTGATTGATTTAATTGTGATAAAAAAGCTATATATTATAGTTGATAAAATAATGTTTTAATTGAGATTTTGTTAATTTTTTGTAATTCGTTCATTTATATTTTGCTTCTCCAAACTGAACTGAATCAATGCAATTGAAGTATATGATATGTTCATAAATTCTGACCCGTGTTCGGCTCGGTGACTTACTAGTTCTGGTTGTTGATTTTGAATCATTTGCCCTTTTCTGTTGTTGGTTTATATCTGGCCAGTGATAAATTATCTCAAATGCTGGAGATCTGTAGTTCGTTAATTGTGTGGTTAATTGATCAAGAGCAGGTTGGGGCAAGAGGGAGATTGAGTAAAGATCTTGGACCAGTAAAAATGCAAAAGTTGCATTTGGGACGGTATTTGTATGAGGGTGGATTGAAAGCGAGGATTTTGGTAGAGATTCCCAACAAGTAGAAACTGAAAATTTGCTAAATGACTGTATTTTGTATTAGTGGTTGGTGGTGAAGGTTGTATTGAGGGGGTTGGGGTGGAAGGTTGTATCCTCATTGAAGGCAGGGTGAATGTCAGGGTAAGATATCCTGTACAAGTAACAAACTGAAAAATTTCCATACAACATAAACTATATTGAAAATGTTTTAACTTTGGATAACATCAGTAGTAAAGGTACATGAGGAATTACTCATGCAAAAAAGGATGTATACATTTATTCAGGTCATTCATTTGTAGATTTTCAAACTGCTTGTCACAAATTTTCAGTTCAAGTTTATCAGATGTGCAAGGCTAGTTTATTTAATTGTAGACATTTCAAACACATGAGTGTAATTTATATGTTGGCATTTAACACTAGATTAGCAGTAACAGTTTAAAAATGTTAAGTTTTTTTGTTTGTTTTTTTTACATCCCAAATTTTACAATTCAAGGAAATGTTTAACATCGATAAATAACAAATCACAATTCATAATAATTGCATTTAAGTTTATTAATTATTTAAAAAGTTATACTAACATTCTTCCATGGAGGTAAACTTCATACTAGTCATTTTGTTTTTGATAAAATGCTTACCAACGAATTTCTTGTTCATTGTTTTTCTTTCTTTCATGTATTTTATTATATCTTGTATCGTATTAATCATATGTATAAAGTACTTGTACAGAAAAGTAATTGATTGCCAATGTTATCATTGCTTAAGTTGACATACATAACTTTAAATGCTTGTTGTTTTCAAATCATTTTGCTCATAACAGTTACTTTAAAGGCCCATTATGCTTCAGGAATGCTTCTATTTTTATTTCTCTCAAAAGCTTTTTGTTTTGGGTAAACTTTTATTGTTAACAAAGAGCTGTTTGTTGGCCAATAAACTGAATCATCTTTTTTTTCTGTTTCTTTTTAACAATTAGTACAATTATAGTAATTTTGTATTTTGCATGGAAGTCAAAATACCACTTTGTTTACATTTTGCTTTTTTTATGACAAATTGTTTGGCATTTAGCTCTGCTTTCTTGAGGTAATAAGCATTGTATATGCTCCAAAAAATTATTTTAGCTTTAGAATGTTCACGTTTTCCCTTTTTAAAGAATTAAAAAATTTCTTTCTTTCTGAGGCATAATGTAGTTTTGAATCATCGACATTTATTTCACTGACTTTATACATTGTTGATACACTATTCCATTAAGATTTGGTTTCCATATTTGATCATGCTATATAATATATTGTTAGCTATATACATGTAGTTTGTTTTTATTTTTAAAATATAAGTTTAAATGCACAAAGCTTACTTTAAAATACTGATAATTCAGGATAACTTGTTACTAATTTAAACAAATTTGCGTTAAAGTGGATTGGTCTACAACGGGCACAATTTCCATAATTTTTTAAAATATCGACAAAAACAATAGAAATGTTTTTATATGTATATTCTTAAAAAATATAACTTGAAAAAACATTTGGATGAAGTTCTAAATAATTTTGTATGAACATTTATATGATGGATAATTATATTTTGTTCAAGAACATTTTATATTCTGCTATGAATAAATATAATGAGTCATGTATCTCACACTTGCCAACAATATCCATATAAAATTCTTATGACATTTGTTATGTCTGATACTGAATACATGATTATTTTTTGTATTACAGACCTTCCTATATAGACCAATTCACTTTAAATGTACTTCAGTTTCAGTTGCATGTCATAAATTACAAATATTTCTTTGATAATATATGGTACATGTATATCCAAAAATATTACAATACAAACCTGCAATTGATTCAACCCATGCAACCAAAGATTTGACTCACACGTCTTAACAGTGTGATCATGGTCTGCACCGTTTGCTTTACAGTCTGTACTTGTTTTGAAATTTTCCGTAAAAATGATGAATGCTTTTGAAATTTTCCCAAAAAGTGATGAATTGTTTTGACCAAATTAAAAGATAGAAGAGTCCATTTAAGATGTTTAGCATAGTAAGGGTGGGAATTTCTTTATTTAATTGGGTGTGTTACTGCACTTAACTGACAAGTTATCCTGTATGATCAGTATATTGTAAATGTATCAAGGTTAAGATTATGTTTATTGAATTATCATATGTTTCTGTGATACTCATTACTACATGATATATCATTTTGTGTTTTTCATATTGTTTCTTGTTATTGATTGAGTTGCATAGACCAAAATACAATTTTCTTTTTCAAAAAATATAAAAAAAAATTTCAGCCAACTATATTTTGTGATAGAATATATACGAGTGTGACTAACAGCTCAACCATAAATGATTTCTTTGACAGAGGCTACCTGATTTAAGGTCTGGGTATACCTAAAGTGTTTTTCTTAACAATAGTGTGAAATGTCAAGATAAAAAAAAATGTTGCGGAAAGGGTGTTATTTCATTTATATATTAATGTTAACCAGTGGATAGGTTCATAAAATACAAAATGCAAATTATATGTAAAAATGTAGAATATACATTGTTCATGTGTATTTGGAAAAGAACAAAATTCATCTAAGTGAAGCTTAGACCATGACAAATTTTATTTTTATGTTATTAAAAAAATGGTAAGTTTTATAATAACAGGTTTTTTTTTCTGGTAAATCTGGGTTTATTTACAAACTTTGTTTACTTAAACAGCTTTATGTTTTCTTCTTAATTATTTCAGTTATTTCTTTGAAATTAAATCAAAGATTATTTTAAGAGATGCATTGTCTTGTATCTCAGACTGAGATTAAAGCTGTGTATAGAATTATTATACTTGAATTATTATACTTGAATTATTATACTTGATTTAGGCACTGTATGTCTCAACTGAAAAATCAAATAATCTTAAGTTGCCATAGTGCTCAAAGTGATGCAGTTGAAAGTGTAAATCCTTGCGCCACCAGTATAGAGCCAGACCAACCTGTACATATGCACAAGGACTGACCAGGTTCAATACTGTTAGCTCGTAAACTTAACAAATTTTTCATTGCAAACTCTCTGGAATTTGTATAAGACTGTTTCATAGAGGAAATTGGACAATGAACAAGTCTAGTAATAAAATTCAGCAAGGTAAACATTAACAAAATGTAAAAATCCAAAACAAAGTTTAAGATGATGACCAGATTTTGTAGTTGTCTTTTGGGGTGGGGGGGTGTATTAATTTTTTTTTTAACCAAATTCTTTTTATTTATTTTGTTATATGCATGTATATCTATTTATCATTAAAAAAACTACTGTTGGTCTGTCTTGTACTAAAAAAATGCAAAATTTAATTTGAATTTTTGATTTTTTAAAAATGCCTGGACATTTGACTTCCTTCTTTTGTTGTTAAGTTCCTTCTTTTGTTGTTAAGTATTAATTGCGATAATTTTCTTTTTGAAAACGGATATGTTAATGTTTTAACAGTTCTTGTAAGGAGTAGCTTTAAAGGGAAAAAATGTCTCAAAAATGCCCTTTTGATTTATTGTAAATTGAGTAATATTATTATGTTGTTTCTGTTGTTGTTTCATAACAGAGTTTTATACTATGACTGTGTTGTAAATAGTATAGTATAGAATGTGTACCACAGATCATGTTTTGTATCATTGCATTAGTCATGTACAATAAGTAAATGTTGCTTATGTTCAAAATTTATAACGCATCAGTCATTGCAACAGTCATTCCTAATCCTACCCCCACACGGCCCCGTTATCCCCAGAACGGTGCTGGGGATAACGAAGAAAGTTAGCCATGTTGTTAACCTTTTGCTGTTATCCATCGTATTGACGTTTCAAACAAGTGGCTTTGATTTTTCATTCCTGGCTATACACTTAACACAAAGTAAGGGTTGGGGACAGTGGTGACTTTGGGGTGAATAAGCAGTGATCACACCGTTTACAGGCCGTATTTTCTAAGACAAGTGGGGTGATATTACAAGGTATTCTCTGGTCTCAAGTCCCCGCAATTCTCCATGTGTTGGTGTAGTTTAGGTAACAGTCGGCTTGTACACGAGACATTTTGATAACAAAATCTTTATTTTCTTCAAAACAGTAACGTTTTTACCCTTCACAACATTTGAAAATAAATACTTTCTTCTTTTGTACAGAAAATCAGCAATTGTTCTTGAAAAAAAAGTTTTGTAAAGATGAATTTAACTGAATACTGACAATATCATATTTTTGTTAACAGCTACTGGTTATAAATCAAATTTACATGTATATAGTGTATGTTGTCACTGTTAATGCTTTAAATGCAACATTGTTTTCTTATTTATGATTCATATTACTTAATAGATATGTAAATAAAGTGGTGATAATTATAAACAGTGAGTTGTTGTGATTTTATGTCCATTATTTTAACAGTTCGAGCGTGAACATAATTTTAATTAGATTAAATTTTTACTTACTGTTACAGTATCGCATTTTCGCCCTACGCATAATGCTTATGTGCAAAATGCTACTTGCGTTTCTAATCGTTTCTAGGAAATGTAAATAGGTCTATGACAAGACCAACCGTCCAGTTAGCTCAATAAGTAGAGCGTTGGACTGAAATCAGGGTTCGATCACTCCTCATGAAATTCTTCTACAGTCATTTGCTCAGACATGTATGTACAGAAGTAATCAGTTCCTTGTGAAAGTGTCGGCAACCTATACTGGTAAACTGCTTAATTCAATTTAAACATATTTATTTCGATATTTTACATATATTACATTTTAAATGTATATAATCATGCCCCCACTTCAAATGCTTTGCATTTGTGTGTCTGTCGGTCCGTAGACCAAATGGTTTCCGAGTGATAACTAAAGAACCCTTAGGCCTAGGAACATCAAACTTGGTATGGAAATTGGTCATGACCAGTAGATGACCCCTATCGATTTTGGGGTCAAGGTCACATTGACCTTGTAAGTAAAAATGGTTTCCGATCAATAACTAAAGAATGCTTAGGCCTAGGAACTTCAAACTTGGTAATGATGATTGGTCATGACCAGTAGATGACCCCTATTGATTTTGGGGTCAAAGGTCTAGGTCACATTGACCTTGTAAGTAAAAACGGTTTCCGATCAATAACTAAAGAACGCTTAGGCCTAGGAACTTCAAACTTGGTATGATGATTCGTCATGACAAGCAGATGACCCCAATTGATTTTGGGGTCAAAGGTCACATTGACCTTGTAGGTAAAAACAGTTTCCGTCAATAACTAAAGAAGGCTTAGGCCTAGGAACTTCAAACTTGGTATGGTGATTGGTCATGACCAGCAGATGACCTTTATTGATTTTGGGGTCAAAGGTCAAGGTCACATTGCCCCTGTAGGTAAAAACGGTTTCCGATCAATAACTAAAGAACGCTTAGGCCTAGGAACTTCAAACTTGGTATGATGATTGGTCATGACCAGCAGATGACCCCTATTGATTTTGAGGTCAAGGGGTCAAAGGTGAAGGTCACATTGACCTTGTAGGCAAAAATGGTTTTTAACTAAAGAACACTTAGGCCAAGGAACTTCAAACTTAGTGTGATGATTGGTCATGACCAGCAAATGACCCCTTATAAAAGATATGGACTTGAAATTCATAGAATGATAGATCTTATTGATAAGAAGTGCAGTGCATAGAAACTGCTGCTCTTCACTTTTTATTTTTTGAGCTATTGGCCTTTGTTAGTTTTCGTATTTCATTTAACCAGGTCATTTCTTCTCAAGTATGAAAGCTATAGACATGAAACTTCTTAGGATGATAGATCTCATTAAGAAAAAGTGCAGTGTACAAGAACCGGTACTCTGCATTTCTTATTTTTTAGTTTAATAATTACTAATCCTACTCGCGGAGTTCTAGTTTAATAATTATCATACAGTTGTATGGATTTTTTTTTTTTAACTATTTTGGCAAGACCTGTCATGACTTTTAATAATATAGGTACTACTGGGATCTTTACCAAAATTATATTTTAATAACAATTTAAGAACTTAAATGGCACTACTATTACAAATAAAATTAAAGGTTATATAAAATGTAAAATAATGTTGTATGGGAAGATATTTACCCTTGTATTCCTGAACATCAGGTTAATTTTGTCTGCACTTAAGGTCAAACCCAGGTTTAGTAAATTTCGAATATCTGACTTTCTCCTAATTGATAGGGGTAAAATATATCAGCCTCCATCACCAGCCATAGCTCAGATGTGGGACAAAGGGCCGCCAGGGCCAACTGGAGGGCAGTGTTTTTGAATGGTATAGAGTTTTATTAAATGACATCTTTTAGCACAATATTAATAGATTTTGAGCACCATAATCTATTTTTGAAATGTATTAAGGATTTATATAGAGTAAAAGGCTATTCTTATCAGTCCCAAAATCAGTGCCACATCTTCATGATGTGTGGGGTCTTTACAAAGAAGGTTTTTTTAAATTTATTCTTATCAATTCTTTTGGCGTGCCATGGCAACCAGATTTCTGCATGGGAACAAGTTTGGAAGCCCTTTCACCCAAGGAACAATCCTGCCAAGATTGGTTGAAAAATTGGACTAGTGCTTTTACACAAGAAGATTTTTTTAAAGTTCATTATATAATCTATATAACAGCTCAGTAGGTAGAGTCGCTGTAATGGTAATTTGAAGAGTCATGTGTGTCCAAGTCCAGGTCAGATTGCACAAATCTCCCAGCCTTTGACTGCATGTAACCGAGATTTATTTCACATGCTCTGTAACCCTGAGAAAGACAAAGATGAATTTCTATTAATGAAGAAACATGTTACCTGTTCACTATTTCGTGGGGATAATGTGTGTATATACACCTGGAAATAAGTTTAAGCAAACTCCAGAAATTTGAACTTGGTTGTGATTTGACATGACAGCTTTTTTGATTAGGAAAAAATAAAATACCCAATATAGTAATCATAGTAAATTTATGATTAGTTTTTTCTTAAAACAAATTTTGAAGGGGTAAAACAAATGGTTTTGGTTTTTTTTCCAAAAAAGTAAAATGAAAAAGCACTGTTTGGGGCTTTAAAAAAAATTTTTGGGGGTATTTTTGGTAAATTTTGATTTACAAATTAAAAAATATTTGAAAAATGTTTTCCAAATTTAATAAGTGTTTAACCGATTGGCCCCCGGATGATACCTCAACCTTCCCTCATAACTACCGAAGCTCTAATGGGTATTTTAGGTAAATTTGCCAATTCTTTTTTGGTGGCCCTTTTTTTTTAGTTGTTGAGGGGTGACTAGGTTGTTTGTACCCTGCCCAAAAAAATTTAAAATTTTTATTTTTTCATGTCAGAAATTTAGGGAAAATGCCGGGGGTTTCTCAAATTATTTCAGGTGTATACCGGTAAATGAATACTGGATAGTAATTTTGTTCTTGTTGATCAAAGGGAGATTATTCTATGATAATTTGACCTTTATAATGACAAGACTAACCTGTGGTATACACAGCTTCATTTTTGTTACAGAGCTCCATGCTCATTTTTAAAAATATTTTGAAAATAGGAAAATTTATTTCCCCAAGTGTAAATCAGATTAACTTATTATATTTGGATGTTTGGACATATTTTTTATACAGTTTAACAACTTTTTTCTACAATTATGATGTGTAGCCATAATTCATTAATGCTTACATGGGCATTTGTGGACGCGAATTTTGATGCTTAGGTATACACCATGCTTTTATCAATGAACTATCAATTTTATCACATTTTTTTCCGGAAGTGGGTGATGTTCCGGAAGCAAATGTCAAAAATGTAGCTATAACTCTATACATTGCAAGCAATGTATACAAAAATGATTTGAGGCACAGTAGTAAATGTAGTTTCACAATTTTAAAGTGATACAGTTTTTAATAAATCATACTGTCAAATATCTAATTAAGTTTAAAAAACCTTGATTTTAATAAATGTCAAATAAAAACAATGAGTTTGATATAGACATAACATTCACAGCCATGTTTTAATTTTACAAACCATGAATCAGCATATAAGTGCTCCCGCTGAGATTTGAACTCAGAACTCCTCTTATGTATGTGATACAATAGAGAGGCATTTTTACCATTAAACTACAAGAGCTTAAAACTTACTAACTATGGCTTGTAATTCATTTAAAAGATTAACATTCTTCCTACTTTTTTTTGCATCTTTAGTTTTTAAACAGCCAAATATAGGTAAGTGCCAAATATCTTGGGTCTATTCTAAATAAAAAACTATTTTATTCTGAAAATTCTTATTTTTTTATAAAAGAATTTCTCAGAATCATTTCAACTACAAGAATCATTTTAACTACATGTTTAAGATTTTTTTTAAAAAAGCACACTTAAAGTGTTTTTATCGTCTGATTATAAAGTTCTTAAAGATTTTGTAAAATATTAACAATTTTCTATTATTTATGGTTGTTATTTTACCATTCTAAGGCATGTTCTGTTCTGATGATAAAAAAACACAACAACAAACAATAAAATATAGATGCCAAGTCTCATATGTATTTTATTTTGTTACTTATTTTCAACAAAATCTGAGTTATAACTACAAAGAAAATTGAAAAATCTATACCATGCATTTTTGGATACTGATGGTTGATTATGAGTATAACTGATATAATTTATAATCTCATTTTTAGCATAAATAGCAACCAACATTGTTCATTGAGGGCATGGAAATTGTCCAACGTTAAAGTCCATGAAGAGAATGGACATTGTCCATGGATAACAACTGTTTAAACTCACAAAATCACATACAAATTTGCAACTTGATATTGCATCGCCTTGCATATACTTTGATGTTACATCATGTTCCTTCCACAAAGCATTATGAGTTGTGAATCATTTAAGCATTACAAGTTTTGAAATTGTGAAATAAAATTGATATTTAACTGTTTTGCAACATTGAAATACATGTATGAGAATTTACAAAGGGCAATAACTAAAAAAATAAGAAGTGCAAAGAATAACAATTCTTGTGCACTGCACTGAGTCATTGAATGAAGCATGCATACAAAGTTTGGTGTCAATCTGACCGATAGTGAGTTATGCTCCAGACAAGCCTAAGGGGACGCCGAAATTAACAAAGGGCAACAACTCAAAAATCATTAAGTGCAGAGTACAAGTTCTAGTGCACTGCACTTCTCAATGAGATACATCATCCTATGAAGTTTCAAGTCAATAGCTTTTAAAGAGTAGGAGAATTGGCCCGGACATTTTAATTAATTATGAAAATTTACAAAAGGCAATAACTCAAAAATCATGAAATACAGAGTACCAGTTTTAGTGTGCAGCACTTTTTCTTAATGAGATCTATCGTCCGACGAAGTTTCAAGTCCATAGCTTTTATATTTAGGAGAAATGGCCTGGACAAAGGGCAATAACTCTAAAAATAGGAAGTGCAGAGCAATGATTCTTGTGCACTGCACTTTGAGTCAAGCATAAAAGAAGCAAGCATACCAAGTTTGGAGTCAATCCAACCTATAATGAGTAAGATATTCTTACCGGACAAGCCTTAAACGGGATTCTGCCGACAAAAGTACCCCCTATATGTCCACTTTTTCAAGGTGACAGAAAAATCAGTTATTTGACCTGTTACTTATAAATATAATTATGTAAATTATTGAAATTTTCTCCCTTGTTTATGCCGTGATATCAACACACACTGCAACATTTTCCATTGAACCATCCCATCTCCTACAAGTATATACAGAAGAATTGGTTAACATATGTTAGATACATAAAAATGTAAATCCACCAATTGGAGAATAAAAAAAGAGTACAAATGGCCTAAATTAGACAAATTATGAAAATTACAAGACCTGTCAATGAACAGCACACTCTTATTTTACTCAGTGCTGAGTAGTATGATAAATGCAAAGTAAAAAGGGGGCATAATTCTGCAAGCGCTTGGCAGAATTACATGCCCTTGATTGTGCTTGTTTGTTTGTTACGGGTTTTACGTCACACCGACACAGTTTAGGTCATATGGCGACTTTCCAGCTTTACTGGTGGATACCTGACATGAAAAGATTCAGATTTCCTGCCAGGAATCGAACCTACAGTGTTGAGAGACAAGTGGTTTAAAGTAAACAACCTTAACCACTCAGCCACAGACACTCCTACATGCCCTTGATAGTAAACAAGTCCTTCAAGTTTGTAGTGAATATGCACGATGCTTTTTTATGAAAATAAGGAAAATGTCTTAAACTAAAAGGGAGATAATTAAAAAAACAATTCTGTCAAGGTTATTTGCCCATTAGAAATGTATGCCAATTGGATACTGAACTAGTATGTCGTAAGGTTAAAGTAAATATATATACGATAATAGCTTCTGTGGAAAAAAGGAGCATAACTGAGCAAAAAATTAAAAACAGATAATGAAAGAACTAATGAAATCGAGCTGTATATTAAATGGACTTGCAGATCTTTCAATCTTATTATTTTAGGGAAAATTTCAAAATAATTATACTGACTGAATTGTGAACAGTGATAAGACAATTTTTGTTGATATCACTATAAAATCTATTAACTTCATTTCTTCCCCTCTGCTTTTATCATGGCTTGGGACATGCTAGTTATTAAAACTAGGCAGCATTGGAAGAAGTGTAGTCATAGTATACGTCGAACCGTTATAAACGCGCGACTGAATGGACGTTTTGTTTTTATTTTTGTATTATTATTTTTAAAACGTGCTACACTTCTCCCACCATTCAGTTAACGAATCTTGTGACGTTGTTGGTATGTGATTTATTATTATTATTATTTTTATTATTATTATTTTTATTATTATTACTTTTATAAAAAAAAAATTATTATTACTTTTATAATTTAATTTTTTTTTATTATTACTTTTATGTTATTATTATTATTAATATAATAATTTGTTTATTATTATAATTATTATTACTTTTAGGCAATTATTATTTTTATAATAATATAGCTTTTATGTTTTTGATATGTTTTCTTTTTATTGTTTCTTTTATTACATATAGCATCTATTATTATTTTTCATGGCAATTTATACCATTTTTTATTACTGTCACATTGATTGAAATTAAAGTTTAAAAAAAAAATTTACATTTCATACCCAGAATATACTTTTACACAACGTACATATAGCTCTTTAAGAGCTGACCAGAAACATTTTTAATTTTATACCCTTTTTTGATACACATTTTTCAAGCACATTTTTGTAACACATTTTTCAAGCACATTTTTGTAACACATTCTTTTTACATACCGGTATATTTATAAAATTCTTTATACCATTTTTTATTACTGCCACATACTGTATTTGCACCTTATAAAGACCATTCATAGCATATCATACCAATCACAACATATGTTTTAACCCTTTGACCATCTTTGCGTTTAAAATTTCTAACTATAAAGAAATCGCATAAAGTCGCACGATGAGCTCAGAACCCAAAATTAGTATGTGTTGTACCAACATCAAAAATGCACACTTTTAAACTAATACCCTTTTTTTAAATTATAATTTAATATCGATATTTTTTACCACACAATTCATATCATCTTTTGATTTCATGGGGAATATTATGGAGCATACTCTATACAGCCGACCAGAAACAACTTTTATACATATTCTTTATTCACACAAGTACTTTCATACAAATTTTTTTATACAGTTTTCTGTAAACCGATTTTTTTTATTTTTTATAAAAAAACCTTTGACATGTTTAACAGGATTTTTCCTGTTTACCCTTTTTGAAGCAGCCAACCAGAAACCAGATACATAATACTCTTTTTATTAAACCCTGTTCATATAAATTATTATTACAAATTATTTTAATACACACTTTTTTTTTCAAATCTATAAAAAACACATTTGACAAGTTTAGCTGAAATTCTCCTGTTTGAGAAACAGCCAACCAGAAACCAGATACAATTTAATACCCTTTTATAATACCCTTTTTATACAAATTATTCATACAAATTATTTTGATACACAAGTTTTTTTTTTACAAATCCATAAAGAACAAAAAATCCACGAAAATTCCGTATTGCCTAGTCAGGCACGAAACGAAAATATTTGTGCCGGGTGGGGACAAAACGAAATATTTGTATCGGAGGGAGAAAATACATACAATTTATAAGTAAATGACAAAACAATTTATGATGTAAAGTAAGGATATGAAGGCAAAAGTCTAGAAAATTCCGCATCGCCACTTCATACACAAAATGAAAATATTTGTGTGTGTTTGCTTACCAAAAGATATTTACCAATTACAGTCATGATCCACAGGCCACTTCCATACTATGAAACTCCATATCCCTCAGCACTAAAATATATAAAACACAGAAATAATTATTATACACATTTTTATACACATTTTCATACACAATTCAATACACATTTTTTTGAAACGCATTATTCTACATATCTCTAAATGGCGATCTCAATTATACTGTGGCTGAGAGACCAGATTTTTTTATACCTTTTTATTATATCCATTTTTTATACATGTTTTTAAGTTGAGAGTACGGACCCGCAGCCAATTATACTGTGGCTGAGAGACCAGATTTTTTTATACCTTTTTATGATATCCATTTTTTAAACATGTTTTTAAGTTGAGAGTACGGACCCGCAGCCAATTATGCTGTGGCTGAGAGACCAGATTTTTTTATACCTTTTTATGATATCCATTTTTTAAACATGTTTTAAAGTTGAGAGTACGGACCCGCAGCCAATTATGCTGTGGCTGAGAGACCAGATTTTTTTATACCTTTTTATGATATCCATTTTTTATACATGTTTTAAAGTTGAGAGTACGGACCCGCAGCCAATTATACTGTGGCTGAGAGACCAGATTTTCTTATACCTTTTTATGATATCCATTTTTTATACATGTTTTAAAGTTGAGAGTACGGACCCGCAGCCAATTATACTGTGGCTGAGAGACCAGATTTTCTTATACCTTTTTATGATATCCATTTTTTATACATGTTTTAAAGTTGAGAGTACGGACCCGCAGCCAATTATGCTGTGGCTGAGAGACCAGATTTTTTTATACCTTTTTATGATATCCATTTTTAATACATGTTTTAAAGTTGAGAGTACGGACCCGCAGCCAATTATGCTGTGGCTGAGAGACCAGATTTTTTTAACCCCTTTTTATGATATCCATTTTTTATACATGTTTTAAAGTTGAGAATACGGACCCGCAGCCAATTATACTGTGGCTGAGAGACCAGATTTTCTTATACCTTTTTATGATATCCATTTTTTATACATGTTTTAAAGTTGAGAGTATGGACCCGCAGCCAATTATACTGTGGCTGAGAGACCAGATTTTTTTATACCTTTTTTATGCTATACATTTTTTATACATGTTTTAAAGTTGAGAGTACGGACTCGCAGCCAATTATACTGTGGCTGAGAGACCAGATTTTTTTATACCTTTTTATGATATCCATTTTTTATACATGTTTTAAAGTTGAGAGTACGGACCCGCAGCCAATTATACTGTGGCTGAGAGACCAGATTTTTTTTATACCTTTTTATGATATCCATTTTTTATACATGTTTTAAAGTTGAGAGTACGGACCCGCAGCCAATTATACTGTGGCTGAGAGACCAGATTTTCTTATACCTTTTTATGATATCCATTTTTTATACATGTTTTAAAGTTGAGAGTACGGACCCGCAGCCAATTATACTGTGGCTGAGAGACCAGATTTTCTTATACCTTTTTATGATATCCATTTTTTATACATGTTTTAAAGTTGAGCGTACGGACCCGCAGCCAATTATACTGTGGCTTAGAGACCAGATTTTCTTATACCTTTTTATGATATCCATTTTTTATACATTTTTTACGTTGAGAGTAGTGAACCCCCAGCCAATTATACTGTGGCTGAGAGACACGATTTTTTTTTTTACCTTTTTATAAATGTTTTAAAGTTGAGAGTACGGACCCGCAGCCAATTATACTATGGCTGAGAGACCAGATTTTTTTATACATTTTTATGATACCCATTTTTTTACACGTTTTTACGTTGAGAGTACAGACCCCCGGCCAACCTGTGGCAGAGAGACCAGATTTTTATACCTTTTTATGATACCCATTTCTATACACATTTTTACACACATATTTTTTGAAACTCTTTATTTTACATATTAAAAAAACATTCTTTGACATGTTAAACAGGATTTCTCCTGTTTTTCCTGAGGCTGGGAGACCAGAAACATTTTAATACCCTTTTATGATACCCATTTCATACAAATTATTCATACACATTTTTTTGCATATCTATAAAAAACCTTTGACAATTATGTTTAATAGAATTTCTTCTATAGAATTACCACTTTTTTCCACTCGTACTAGAAACCGTCGACTAGAAACAATTTTTATACCAATTTTTATATACAATTTTTATACCAATTTTTAAACTAATCTTTATACCATTTTTAAAACACATTTTCATACACAGTCTTATACACATTTTTTAAAACTCATTGTTTTACATCTTTGACATGTTTACAGTTAAACTATATATTGTTTGCGATTTTTTCCACTCCTTTTTTTGCATTTAATACCCATTATGCATTTAATACCCATAGTGCAACATAGATATCACGAGCCGACCAGAAACATTTTTATATCCATTTTTTATACCAATTTTCATACCAATTTTTTATACACATTTTTTTAAATATACATCCTTTTACATATTTATAAATTAACCTGTTTGACATGCACAGAATAAATGTATTAATAATCAGAATGCGGCGGGAGAGTTTGTCAATAAACAATAAAAAAATAAACAAAAAACGCCCGTATGTTATATCGCGCGTCGCGCGCGCTGGTCAATCGAGATCGTCAAATTCAACATCAACCATATTTTCATCAACAGTACGATAACTAGCAAGTCATGGGGGGGGGGGGGGGGGGGGGGGGGGGGGGGGGGGGGGGGGGGGGGGGGGTAATAAAACGGCCAGGTGTCTCAATTATCAGGAGCAATTATGTATACAAATCATCAAAAATGAAAAATAAACAGGCATATAATAAAGGCATTCAATACATAGGCTAATGAACAATAAAGTTGTAAAATATCAACACACCTGCACGCCATTTCTTCCATCTTCGCCGTGCAACTCTCCCTCCTAAACAGGTTCTTCTTCTTTTTCTTCTTATTTTCTTTTTCTTCTTCTTTTCTTCTTCTTCTTCTTCTTCTTCTTCCAGTACTGTACATATCTGAAAAAATCAAATGAAAAAAATAAAGTTGTAAAATATTAAACACACATAGAGAACGTCCATCTTCGCCCTGCGACGTTCCCTCTTAAACTGGTTTTTTCTGTGCTCAAATGATCCACGTGACCTGTAATGTGTTAAGCGGGAAAATTGTCCGGCTTTTTTTTCGCCGTACTTCGTTCATTATATTGAAACAACAACAGATTAACTAAGTGTTCCTTTGTTAATATAAACATGTTGGGGTCGCAACTTTTCGCCCTTTCCGCCAGTCTTCGGACACAATAGAACGGATACGGTATTTTGGTCTAACCTACAAATCGCAACTACTCGGCCTTTTCTCGTCAATCTATCGATAAGGACAACAGTTACGAGACGAAACAGAAAGTAGACAAATTTTGCACATTCATAATGACAGCGAAAAACAAAGCTGCTTGAACAGCGCACAGGATGATTCTATAATTTCACTGTACATTTAACATATAAAGAGTATTCACTTCAATATACGTATCTCTTGTACGGAGATTGACTAAAAAATTACCACTTCTCTCGGTTCAAATTTCATGTACATTTATTTACAAAAGTGTTTTTGTAAAAAAATCATATATAAAATTATCATATGTAGCATACATTGTGAACTTATCGATCTTATAGTGAATTTATTTGTACGTTACATGTAAATATTGTTCTTTTACAACATAAAACGTATTTGTCTAAATACATAGAAAATAAATGACACGTACCTTCTTGTTGTTTACCTTCCTCCATCTTGGATGGAAGCACCGTATCACGGAAAATCTGCCCCGTTTCACGTACCCGACAGTGTTTCATGAACCAAGCATATAAGCAACATAACATCTGATGCAAGACCTCGGCGCCGGAGTTACTGCTTGAAAAGTCTTTAAGCAAACTCACAAAAGTATTATATTTTTATAGTGTAAAAGAACAAGTTCTTACAACTTAATTGTTGTGTATCTATCAATATTATGGACAGTCTGTACAAGGTCATGCTACTACATGATCCAAAATATTGCTCATGAGCTGTAAGCGCGGATAAAATCTTTTATAGTCGCGAACATTTTCTTTTATCATATCTGATCTAACAACCATTTGGAGAAGTGGCGACCGTAAAGTCGCTCGCTAGTTAGCATCAAGAGGATTGATCGGTTGTACTCGTTTGCACCCCCCCCCCCAACACCACCATTTCCACTACTCTCAGGAGCATGTGTTTTGTCTCATACAGTGGTTCCAGCTTTCTTATGTTAAGTAAAAAAGCATCGTGCATATTCACTACCAAACTTGAATGAACTTTTCGTTAACTCTCACCCATTCAAGGAGCGAATGTAGGAGTGTTTGTCGACATATGAGTGGTTAGTTGCATTTTTGACTTTAAACCACCTCGGTCTCACTCAACACAACGTGCTAGGCTTCCGATTACTCGGCTTCTTGATCGTTCTGTTCTTATATCTTTATAATGTAATTCTCATCTTACAAAGTTTGTAATCCCATTTTTGATTGATATACTTCATTGTATTTGACTTCCATATACCGGACAGGCATTGCTTAAAAGCTGCAAGCCCGTTTTTATAAAAAAGCACTACTAGAATATCATAAACCAAATACGAATTGTATATAAGAATTAAAACAGGGAAACCCAACACACCTCAAAAGTACGAAAAAACGAATGTAGAAAAAAACTGGTTCATGCGTCCCTTTTGTATTTTCAATTATCTATATATAATACTCATTCTATACTATTATTTTCTGTTTATTCTAGTTGGTATATTTATTACTTTACCGAAAAACATGTCGATAAAATACAAAGAAAAAATATCTTAAACTAAGGCCCCTTGAAAGCATGTACACTATTACGCGTGTATGTCTCGTGCCTTGCCTATAAATAACGTTATAGGCTTTGTGATTTTGTTAATGAAGTTTTAATTTGCACGGAAATCATCGAAGAGTGCTAGTTGTACCTACAATCATTTTCTCTATATAGCTAATGTAATTATAATGGTTATTTTTCACCTAATTCAGAACATTACTTCAATTTAGTAGTAGCTTGTAATTCCAAGACAGCATTCTATTATAACCTACTCTCTATTCAAAATGTTTTATCGTAATGAGAATCGACCTACAGCGATACACGAGTTACTACACGATTAATTAATTAGGTATATATCGTTCACATCTGAACAACGTTTGTGGGACATACACCGAATGTATAATAGAAGCTTCATGAATGGACCGGTCCAAGTTCAAGCTCGGGGAAGGCTATTTATACTGTTGAGAATTGTACACTGAATTTCTTTCTTTCTCGTATGCGTGTCGGCGGGGTGATTAGGTATTTAAGTCTTTCTTTCAATTTTGGTGCATGAATCTAACCTCATCAGGTTAATCGTTGTTTTTCTTTTTTTCCCACTTTTAATCGTCTGCGTTTGTTTCTCTAGCCGCCCACTTGATGGCGCTGTTCTCCCAAAAGCCTCGCACAAATGTCTGTCTATATGGGTATATATTTATCGACATATATATATATTATTGTTATTCTAGAAACTTATCTTACTCAATTTGACGAGATTGAATTATCTATCTACATTTCTATATGTTTCCTGAGTTGAATCACATTTTCTATATATATAACGAGAGTTCTTTTAATGGCAATCGGTATTGCTACCTATATCTATATAATATGGTACGTGAGTTATGAAAGCGAACGCATTTTCCAAAACCAGTATGATTAAGCGCTGTCAACGCCTATGATTATTTCCGTGGGTTAAATCGCTATGTTTGTTGATTTTCAAATGAGCGTTTTCTATATATTGAAAATGAATTTTTAATAATGTCGTGTATCTCTTATGTATCCGTATATATTGCTATCGTATATGAATGTAATGTAAATATGATCTGGCCTTCTACACGATGCATTGGAATCGATTATTATCCATACATAGATTAAAGACTCTGGCTCAGCACACTTTAATAGATTTTATTATACATCTACATATGGTTGGCCTTAGTGGGGACAAGGGAAGCGATTAATTAATCTTTATATCGCATTTTATTCGAGATGTGTATTTTATTATATAATACAAAACCAAGATCAGTAAAATAAAGTTGTCCAAAATTTGAATTTTATACGTGATTTTTTATAGTTTCATAAAATAGCAATAATTTAACACAATATGATATAATAATATATAATATAAAAGTACTGATATACTACTGGTGTACTGTAAGCAACTGCAAGAAAATGCTCATTAATATTCCCCGACATTCTAAAATTTATGTGTTTTTTGTGTTATTTTTTCTTCATCCGGTTCTATGAACGTAAATCTCGTGTGTTCCTATGAAATGGCGGATGTGACATGGCGAGATTTGTAGCAGATTTTCTCCGTTGATTGATTCGGAATTGATCGAGAAACACCCTCGAAGGAGTTAGCCAATTTACTGAAATGTGTTTCTTATTGGGCGATTGAGGTATGTTAACAAAGTGGCTTTGTCGAAAGTGAACAGATTTTCTGTCTTAAGAAAATCGACACAAACGTCATAATTTCTGCACGATTTATTTGATAAAAAAAAGATTTTCATGTTGACTAAAAGTAATACATTTATTAAAGTGTTGTCCACAACAGCTTTATCAAAAATGTCCCTTATTTCATGTTATTTACACTATTGTCGTGTGCTATATACATGTTTAATATAGAATAATTGCTAACTTTAAGAATTATACTCCCAAAAATAAAGTATGGTCATTCACAGTAATTGATGTGCACAGTTCAGCCATTTCTACAGCCAGCAGTCATTCAACGCTAAACGCCAAAATAATAACACCCACTTACTCCTTTATGTTTTTCACATCATATATAACCCATGCAGAACCTGTCTGGAGACTAACCAGTGTGTTTTCTATATAGATGTTGAATTATTTTGGAAAGATGTTACTGCACTATAGAGGACCGACCGCTCTATAGAGGGTTGCTATACTTATGGCCGTTCTATAAAGGGTCGCTCTACGTAGGACCGCTCTGTAGAGATTGCTAGGTACTTGAAATGTTATCTTTATAAGCACCTTTTATACATTTTCGTATAAACAATACTAAACTAAACTAAAATTAAACTAAACAATACTAAAAGGGAATTTTACATCAATTTGCTTCGTTTTATGAAATCACCTTTCTTTTGGTCGTTGCTAAAACTCATTTTACATACATGTATTCATTTAAGATCGATAGCGGAACAAGTTCTCGCAATTTATATTAGTCACTTTCGAGTCCGCTTCGTGGAACCAATCAGTACTGGTGTCATATGTAAAAAACATTGTCGTGACCCAATTAGGGTTCGAACCCATGATTCCTGTGTTGAGAGGTAGACACCATAACCACCAGGTCACCGCTCCCCCTAAAAACTCATTGCAATATATATTCAAATGTTCATTTTGACATCTAATACACACCAGCACATATCCATTTAGGTCTTTAAAGTATAATCCGAATTAGGATTATCCCGATTAAGCACTTCGTAATGTTACGTTTAACTCAACTTTTACACTTTATATTGTGACATTTCTATTACAACGGTGAAATAAAGAAATAGGATTTTAACTAAAAATATATAGATCTATCTACTTTATTTAGTTAAAAGTTTGCATAATAATCGCAGGGATTGGAAAATTGGTAAATTATTATGTTGAATGTTGAATATAATTTATTGACAATGCACATTAATTTGCGAAGCGTTCTTATGAGCAAATTTCTGTCCTTAGCTTAGATATAACATTCTATTTCATCATTTTTAAAAAATATTTTTCTAAATGTTATTAAAACATTATCTTTAACAATGTCACAGTATATTTTATATGTCCTGTGGTAAGCAATGAAATGTTTTACTTTTTTTCTATTGAATGTTGCACTTATCTTTTTATTTCACTATTCATACATAAAATGTGTTGTTTTTTTTAAATGAAGACCTTGATTATTTATAATACAGCTTGATATGGAGGACGAAGTTTTTGAGACCAATGGCGTTCATCCAGTTGACGACTTATATTGCAGCAGAAATCAATCTTCTACCAGCAGACGAGAAAATGATTCTGACGAAATGATACAGCCGAAAATTCGTGCAAAGTCAGCTCGCGAGCTGGTAAAAAACCAAGAGCATCTAATAGACTTACTACAATCTATGAAATCAGATATATCAAAAATGGACAGGGAGGCGAGTAGAATAAAAGAGGACATAGTAAGGTCAACGCAACTCTTTCATGTGATGGTAAAGATGAAAAAGGCACACCATTTGCAGAATGTATCCGGCGGATACAATATCAGTTATTCGTTGCCAAGGGAAATATACCATCGTTATAAAAGCACGAGCCGAGATTTAAATATACGTTATTTAGATCAGCTTTCTACATACAGACCGAACAGTTGCAGACGATCAAGTTTGTCGAGTGCTAGCTCCCGAGATTATTCAGGATATCAAGGCCTGAGACACTCGGCCAGTCTGCCAAACACAATGAAAGCAGGTCTGACAAGTCAAAATTCAAATTCATCAGACGACAGTAGTTACTCCGGAAATTCTGCAACTGAAAGTGAAATAGACTCTGCCAAAACAACACAGCTCTCAGTTACCGGAAGTACGCGCAGCGTTTCGGAAGATTCAGACACTGAGGATAACGCCGGAAGTAGCACTGAATCAGCGAGTACACACGGTCCTACCGAGACAGAACTAAGCCGAAGACGATCTAGCTATTTCTTCGCGACAAGACGTTTAAGTCCTGCGCCTGTTCTATCTGATGAAGTAGACTTGTGAAACATTCCAAGGTCCTTGAAGACAATATCTATAATCATTTGTGTTGGATTAATTATTCCATTTGGTTCAATCGTTGTGTAAGACTTTGTTTTCATTACCCTGCGTTCGGTCAAAATAAGACAGAACACGTAGCATTCTGTGTTTTTGATCAACCCGGCGTGCATGAGGCCAATGTATTTGACTTGACACGAGACCAATATATTTGACAGAATATCTGACCAATTATGAAGCCAATGTATCTGACCGATCAATGGGTCATAATGATCTAACTGGACACTTATGAATATGTTTCAAAAGAACGTGGTCATGCAATGACATGGCCAGTATATTTGACCGATCACGAGGGCAGCACATCTGATATAATTATCACTTAGCCAATATATCTGACCGATCATGAGACCAGTATTTCTGACATACCACGAGGCCAATATCGATCACGAGTAAACCTGACATATCAGGAGGCCAATATACAATTATTGTATAAATGTACAAATGTATAGTAATTTTATTAAAATATTATTCCTGAAAATTAGCGTGTCTTTGTGCAACTTGTAATAAAATGTGTTCGTGTGGTTTGTCCTAGAATTATATCCACATAAAAACTTATATTCCATTTATAAAAATTAAAACGTAAGATCTTGAAGTTACAATTGAAGAATTAAAAGTCTCAATTCGCAAATGTGATTTTTGTTGATCAATTTTAAACCATTATAATGTCACAGCGTTTACAGTTTGTTTAATATTGATTAAACATGATTTTTGATTTTTGTTTCATTTTTATTGGGATTAAGAGCGCACCAACACAGTAAGGGTCATATGGCAGCTGTACTAGAAGGGGAAGCCCACAAGTGCCCCAATATGCATTATTTCATATAAGCAGGTCCCAAAGTAGAACAACCGACGTTCCGTAAGCTAGCAGGATAGCTTTTGCATATGAAAGAATTCAAAATCCCTGGCGGGCATCGAATCCACAGCTGTAAGGGGCAAGTGATTTGAAGTTATGACCATGACACCAAAGTTCACGTTTAGCTTGTCTCGACCTTGATTACGAAAGAAGATACAGTCAAACTTGCACGAGGTCACCCTTATTAAAGGTCTCACAAAGCAACATTACATTTAAACCACCTAAGTAACCAGTGTATATATTTAAACAAGAGCTGTCCGTAAGACAGCGCGCTCGACTTTTTTATTGCTTGCCAATAAAAAAAGTTTTTGCAGTAAAAGGCAATACAAGAATCTCTGTATTTTTAAAGTGAACTAGTTGTTTGATACCCTTGAATATTACAGCAATGTTTATATGACATAATTTATGGTAAAGTGAACAAGTGGATAGGAATGAATTTTTTTAGATTTTTTAAGTTTTTTAGTGCTTGCCTATAATACAAAACATTGACAGTTAAGGGCCATAATTCAAATAAAATCTTTGACAGAATTACCTTCTCCTGGACATGTTTGGGAATCATGATTGTAAACAAGTATTCCAACTTTCAAATTAATATCTCAAACAGTTCAGTCAAAAAGTGGACTGGTACTAAAAACTTAACCAAGATTCTAAGTCGATAAAAGGCCTTAATTTTTAAAACAAATCCTTGACAGAGTTACCTTCTCTTGCGTACAGATGGGGGTAATGATGTGAAATAGCATTAAAAGTTTCAAAGCAATATCTCAAAGGGTTAAGGCAATAAGTGGATTTTACCCATATTCAATGTATTTTCTAAGTCAAAAAGGGGCATAATTCTGTCAAAAACCTTGACAGAGTTATGTCCTCTTGTCTGTTGATGAAGGTCGTGATGGTAAACAAGTATGGTCAGTTTCAAAAGCAATACCTCCAATGGTTTTGAAATAAAGTGAGGTGGTACAAAAAACTTAACCAAGCTCAATACACTTTCTAAGTCAAAAAAGGGCCATAATTCTGTCAAAAACCTTGACAGAGTTATGTACTCTTGTCTGTAGATGGAGGTTATGATGGTGAACAAGTATGGTAAGTTTCAAAGCCATACTTGTAATACTTCTGAAATAAAGTGGGGTGGTACGAAAAACTTAACCAAGGTGTGACGCCAACGCCGACGCCAACGCCGACGCCGACGCCGGGGCGAGTAGGATAGCTCCCCTTTTCATAGAAAAGTCGAGCTAAAAACTAAAACTATCGCTGAATGCGATTCATACCCCCCACCAATGTCCTTGGTGGTGAAGGGAATTACTTTAGTGGCACAAGTACATATACATAAAAAGAAATTATCTCTGGTGAAAAAAAAGAAAAATTGTACAGGTAATAGTATAAATATATATTGTCAAATGATGTTCGAATAAGTTACAAATAACCTTTTATTTTTCCAATGAACTAAACATTTTCAAAGTCAATTTTTGACCTTCAAGTGTGGCCTTGACTTTAAGCTGGCACGAGGGTAAGATGGGTTCTGCACATTACACAGTTGGGGTGAACATTTCAGTAAAGTTTGAAGAAAATTCTTTCATTAGTATAAAATTTATAGAGCGGACACGACATATTGTCTAATATTTGATTGTATGTAAATTTGAAGACTTAAAAAGGGGCATAACTTTGTTAAAATGCAATACAGAGCTATGAAACTTGACCTGCATATCTTCATTGTGACACTTCATATATATTTTAAGTTTCAAGCAAATACCTTTTCCAGTTTCAGAAAATATTCAAAACATGTTAAAATTTAGGAATATTTTATAAGTCAATTTTTGACCTTCAAGTATGACCTTGACCTTAAGCCTGCAAAAGGGTGACATGGGTTCTGCACATCCCCTTTTTGAGGTGAATATTTGAGCCAAGTTTGAAGAAAATCTTTCAATTAGTGTAGGACTTACAGAGCGGACACGACATACTGTCTAATATTTGATTGTTTGAAATTTGACCTTCAATTGTGACCTTGACCTTAAGTGGACACATTAGCAACATGGGTTCTGCACATCCCCTTGTTGAGGTGAACATTTGAGCCAAGTTTGAAGAAAATCTTTCAATTAGTGTAGGACTTACAGAGCGGACACGAAATACTGTCTAATATTTGATTGTTTGATATTTGACCTTCAATTGTGACCTTGACCTTGAGCTGACACATGGGCAACATGGGTTCTGCACATCCCCTTGTTGAGGTGAACATTTGAGCCAAGTTTGAAGAAAACCCTTTAATTGGTATAGGATTTATAGAGCGGACACGAAAATGGAGACGGGCGGACCGACGGACGGACGGACGCGACAAAGCGAATCCATTATAGCCCCCCCCCCCACATTTTGTGGTGGGGGTATAAAAACCCACAAAGACAAATATTTATATACAGATAAATTGTGTCTCTAAATGAAAATAACAACAACTCTACAAGGTGTATTCTTATATTTTAGACATACCCCTTTGCAATGAACCTGTCAAGCTGTATATTTAGAAACAGTCTTTACATATTTCAAGGGATTTCAACAGCTTTAAGCCTGGGGCCTGAGGAAAACTTTGTGTACAGCCTGGCTCACCTCTAGGTAGTTGGCAGAGGTTATCAAATTTTTGTTTCAGGGGGGAAAAAAAAAGGTTCATTCATGCATTATCATAGAAAAACAAAGGTACTGGGGTGTTTTTTTTATGGAATATAACATTTTATTTAAACATTACTCATTTTATAAACACACTCTTAATATTCATTCCAATAAACCATTGTTCAGTACAATAAATATCTTTGTAATAGAATGTCCAAATTTTTACACCAAAAACATTTCGAAAGGGAAATTTGTACATAAATAGTACAAAGTAGATAATAATTTTGCTCAAAAAAAAATAAATAACCAAAAGTCTGTGAAATGTTTGATGGTCTCTCAAAATACAAGCACAAATTATTGTAAATTCAAACACACTTGTTTAGTTAAACTGTTTATAATGACATATGAAAATAAATATCCCATCGTCTTTTCTTCTTCGAGACTTACACCCAGTATTGCGTTTCCATAAGGACTGGTCTTTGGAAACTTGAACGCTGTGCTTGTTGCACGAAACTATCGTGCATCTGAAGCGGGAGTTCCGGGTAGGACTTCACTCCAGCATGGGCCCATGGATAGTTGTCCCAATAAAGTGATCCGTTCTGAAGTGATGGCTAGAAATATACAAAATTCTATATAAATGATACGTGCTTAAAAGTCTCTTTGGTGCTATATAATAGGTGATTTTGAACACAACTATTGTCACATGTAACAAAACAGCATGAGAAAAGTGTAAAAGACAATACAATTTCTCTTGATGCCAAAATCAAACTAGCAAGGCCTCACACACTTTCTATACCCAAATCTGGTGTCGATCAATCTTATATAAAACATAAAGCTAAATCGCTTACATTATAAGCAATTAATTATATTATTAGTCGTGAATGAAAACGTTAACTACTGCGCACTGAATATCGTATGCCACAGTCTTGTCTTACTGTTACGGGCGCAATGAGGTGAATTGATAACTGACACATTGACGTAATTGTAATACTATAGTAATTATATGTTCCTTACGATCACGGAATTTGAGGTTGTTATGACTGTGCGAAGATTTGTCTCCGCGAAAACGCACAACCTAAGGAAAAACGCGAAATATTGTATCTGCGAATGTTTCTGGTATACAGTACTTTTTACTGACATTTAACCAAGATAGTACTGTACAGATATCTTTCAAAATGAACAACTGTTATACATGTATTACTAAAGCATTTTCATGCCAACTGTTACCATTACAATAATTCTTTATTCAAGTTATATATTATAGTGTCATTACTAACCTGACTTTCGGTGTTAGTAGATGCCGCAGACGATCTTTCCATTTCCCCGAGAACGCTCCAACTACTTTGAAGGTCCGTCAACACGCTGTTCCCGGAAATACTCACGATACGGGACGACGGCTCTACAGACGAATTTGGTCGTATCGACGACTCTTCAACAGGTCGGATACTTGACATTTCATCAACAAGTTTCGACAGATCTTCCGGACTAGTTGGTGCGGTGCTGTGTGGGTAGGATCTAGACCCCGTCACTCCTGGATAACTGGACGTATTGTTACTTCCAATATTTGGTAAAAGTGACGTATTTTCTGACGCGTGGGTATCAGAAGAAGTTACGCTGCTAGCTAATGTATAATTTAATATTTTCGCCATTGGAAATGTAAGGTGTACATTAGGCGCTACCATACTATTGTTGTTGTCGTCCATTAGCAAGTTTTGTTTACTAAACTGTGCAATGCTACTTGGTAGACTACTTAAATTTGTACTCGTTTGCTCTGTAAGGTTGTTCAGCCCCGATGGATTTGTGGATGTCTGACACCCGCTGTAACTCTGCTCATATGACGTGGTGCACGTCTGGAATGAAGACTCTGGGTACGATGTTGAGGTCTGATTTATATCTGTTTCTGTACTGACTGTTAGACGAGTGTTAGAAATTGATGGTATGGAAGATTTTGGACTGGATGGGTAACTAGTGTATTGATAACCTTGATGGTGGTCATCGCGAAATGTTTGCGAGGTTTCACTACCAGTTTCACATTCCGTTGTAGGCGTGTTGTTATTAGGATAGAATGGTGAGCTTACTTCCGGTTCGTATGCATTGTTTTGTGAAGCTGTTTGCTCTACTACAGACCGGCGCGTGATTGGCGGGTAACGTTTCGACTGACCTGACTGGCTGTGTGACCCTGACCTTTCATAAGGAGGTGGCGGGTTAGAGGACGAGTACCAGGCCAAGTGATATGGTGAAAATGAGGCTTGAGCGCTAATATCATAGTTTCTTGACAATTCCGACAACTTCATTGACGATGGTGATTCTATCTCATTAATTGGAGATAAAGGCTTAGTTCCTAAACGACCACTACTAGACAAAGCAGTAGTAGGGGTTTGGTATGTCTTCCACTGGTTTTTGTCCCATGTATACGCATATTTTCCGGGCTTTTGTTGTATGGGTATAACATTAACATTTTTAACTTTCACAACATTATTGTGGCTTTTTGCTATTTTCTCATTGGCACTGCCTCTTAAAGGTGTAGTAGATCTCGTGGAATCTCGGACCGCGTCAAATCCGCTCCTGTTGGACCGACTGCAGCGGTAGCTACGGTGAAATGATGATCCAGAGTTATGGTCCCTGCTAATGTGTAAGGTTCTTTTATCTCTCCATTTATGCCACCAAAGACACACAGCAACGCTGGTCAGAAATATGCCGATCATTATAATAGGAATTATAAGGCCCCAACTTGGTCCATCGTTGTTCCCATTTGAATGGTTTATAGTAGTGGCAGGTGGTGGTAACGGTTTTGTAACAAACTTTGGTCTTTCAGAGGTGAACGCCCCCACTGGGTTGGTTGCCATATTCAGATACCCTTGTTTTTACATCATTTGGTCATCTGAAAAAATGGCATTAAAACAGACTAAAGAACATAATAATAATGAATAATCACTGTGGTCCTATATAATTAATTATCAAGTGATCAAAATTAATAAAACAAAAGATGAGCTGCTAATTACCCAGCAATGAGTATATCTCTGATTCTAGTTTAAATAAAACATTATAATATGTACAAAATATTTCCTGACGTAGAATATCTTTATGTTTCGCACATTTACTTACAAAGGAAAATAACTCAAAACTTGTTTGGCATGTTTACTCTTAAAGACATATAATTCTGCCAAAATTTCGGGTTTTTTTTTAACCAAAAATGAAGAAACCAAAAAGTATACAATAGATCATTATCATGCACATCTAAAATGCTGGCCAATATTAACTTATTAAGCTACTCGTATGGAAAGAAGAAACTTTAGACCATTGATCTTATTATGATGATGCTTTAAATAGCTACATTATAATTTAACTTTGACAGTACAGAGAAATGCTTGTACTTTATCAGTTTATGGGAAGAACCAAAATAAGAACAAGAAGAAAAAGAGAAGAAGAAAAAAGAAGGTGAACTGCGCAGTTCCGAGGCACGAATTGATAGTTTTTCTTATTTAAACCTCTTTTGGTTTAAACAGTGTTAAAGACAAAAGTCGTAAAAAGTAGCATATCATCGATCATAAATCATTAATCAAACAATAAGTTCACTTACCAACGGCATAGCGGAAAGGTTAAATTTATTCCAGAAATCAATTTGTTTTTCGAGGTTCTTTTAGTGATCTACGAAACATACGATTTACTATACGTTAATTAATGTTTATACATTCTGTTTTATGGTTCAAATAATGTCTAAATCCGATGAAAAAAATACAATGATGTCTATGACAATTTGTGTTCACTCAAACTCTCGTGCACATTCACAGAGGCGCGGCTTGGGGTCAAATACATTTTTATGAAAAAACGAATGCATAAAACGGAATTGTAGTAAGAACTATTACATTAAACTATATTGTCTTTCATTAATATAGATCTATGCTGAGACATCATTCTTTGTACCAGATCTATGTCATGTAATGTATATTTTGTGTACTTCGGTACAATCGCAAATTTTGGGCCGTTTCCGTCATATTTCAGCAACTATGAGCATTATTTATTCTATTTTATTTTTCTAGTGTTAGAACTTCTTATCCCTATGTAATATATATCTCTGATTAGATCTATATGAGTCGCGTCATGACAAAACCAACATAATGGGTTTGCGACCAGCATGGATCCAGACCAGCCTGCGCATCCGCGCAGTCTGATCAGGATCCATGCTGTTCGCTTTCAGTTTCTCTACTTGTAATAGAGTTGGTAAGCGAACAGCATGGATCCTGATCAGACTGCGCGGATGCGCAGGCTGGTCTGGATCCATGCTGGTCGCAAAGTTTGTCATGATGCGGCTCATATGAGTTCCGAGTGATGATCTTTTAACATCTGATGACTGATGATCGGCAAGGTAGACCGATATTGATTTTTAATTCGGAATTGCATGTCAATGTTTTACACCTTTTGTATCAGTACTAGATTTAGTTCATTTATTTTTATACATTTAAATGTGTAAGCCAAACTACAATTTAAGCATATGAGTAAAATTAGGACAACTTACGCTAACATTAAATTATTTATTTCGGGACGGGGAAATAAGAAGGAAAAGACACAGACAGTTGATGATTGTAACTTTTGCCCCCATTTCCAATTCGTTTCAAATAGCGGGAAATCCTAGTTCCACGTCGACTAATCCATTCCCAACGCGGGAGATGCATATTGCTTCCGCAGTTTGGGCGCAAAAAAACCCAACAACAACACCATGTATACCATTAGTAAAGAATAGTCAATATGCAGATTGATTTATCTAATACTGAGATTAATATTGTCAATGAATCTTCATGATCGATATGATTAAAAATGTAGATCTGTGTATATGGTTATATTTACAAGGCCTATTAATAAGCTCTATTTTACATAAAAGTCTATTATAAACAAAGTTCATAAAACGGAATGCAAATAGAGCGACATAAAAATGACACTGACAGAAATCGACAAATTACGGCTGACTCTGACGGGCCTCTCTTATTATAAAGAAAACGGTATTATTCTATTTTTAGATCAGAATCAATTTATAGCTATCGGGGATTCCCTTTTCAAAACGAGGCCAGGTGACAGCTTGGAGTTGGAAGTTACATCGAAGGTAACGCACTTTAATCCATGTTTGTAGCCAATCATCTTATGTATTTGTATAAAAATGATAACTGATATGATTAAATAAGATGTTGAACTATCCACCGGCGAAAATATTTTTTCAAGACATTCTTGCTATGGTGCGATTGAGACCGATCAAATTTGTGATATTGAGGAAGCTACTCTGGCGGCCATAACTTGTTTACATCGGGATAGAGATGTATACCGTCTGAAATTCCTGTCAAAATTTGAGTATCGCGCAACTCGCTTTCGTTCTTTACAATATCTATTTGGTTAATGTGAAGATAAAACTCCCTTTTCGCATGTAATAACTAAACTTGTATTTACTTATTGCCTTTCTATGAAATAGTAATTGGCCATTCCTTATTTGGAAAATGGGTATTTTTAGTTATTAAAAGTAGGAGGAGCTAAGGGAAGGCGGCCCTATCGTGTGAAGAAGGGGGTGGGTCTGAAAGCTTGTCAAACAAAATGAAAAAGAGATTTTATTGTAGAAATATACCCAATTGCAATTGATAAGAAGAAAAACACAGCTCCAAAACACCATTTTACTAAACTGTCGAAGTTATAAAGTTATTTACTTTTGTGAACTTAATTGGATGTACATCTTTGGAGTAGTGGAGTTCAAATATGTTGATATTAATTTAAGAGGAACAGTTTAAATAATTATAGAACATTGAATATATTTATTTGTTATTTATTTAATTGTGCACCGTTATAAACTTACAAAATGCAGAATTTACATGATTTAGCAATGTTTCGTTTTAATTTTTGGCATAAACCATTTTTATCACCACCAGCAGCCCACCAGCCTTTTCCGCCTGGAATGGAAAGCACTTCTTTTATACCAAACCCGCTCGGTGCACCTGCTTTAATGGTTCTTGCATCAACGGCTGAAAATCACGAAGGAGCAAGGATAACAGGAGCGCCTAGATTTAGCAGTCCGGAAAATAAAGATTCAACTCCACAATACAGTACTGCAAATTACACCATGTATCGCCCAGGGGATCATTTTCCTACACCAATTTATGCACCTGTTCACCCTTTAGTTCGCTCTGCAACTGAAAGATCGGGGGTAAGACTCATGCACCCAGGGGCAAACAGTGCTTTCCGACCACTGTCAGAAAACCCAGAGCAATACCACTCGGCTTTTTCTCCGGCTAAGAGACCTAAACCAGAAGATCTGTCAACAAAAAATTACCTGTCAAATGTGGAAACAAATGATAATAACGGCAGTAATGACTTTATGCGGGATTCGTCAAAAGATGACCGGCCATCTAGTCTAAGTTCAGTAAATTATGACACAAACTCTGAGACACATTCAGAAATAGGGGATGCAGATCGTCAGACCCCCGATTCTGAGGGCCGTTCCCTAAGAAGTAAGTAATGTATATCACTTGCAATAATGAAGTGTAGTTAATCATTTTAATTAAGTTATACATATGTATTGAAAGTGATAATTGCCTGCCTGCAGAATAATTTTTTTCAACTTTACACAATTTATGCTTGATTTATTTTATTTAAACTCATGTTTTGACTTTAAATCTATTAATTTACTTAAGCTATATTTTGGACACGTAAGTCAAGGGAGAGAACCAGTTTTTGTTTAAGAAATAGAATTCAGACTGTTTCTGTTTGATACAAAACCATTGTTTTATTGATAGTAATAAACTTTGAAATAATGTTGCTTGAAGACTTGTGTGACTAGGACAGTATAAAAACTTCTTGAAGTTTTTTTAATACTGATGGTGTCCTGTCTTAATCCATATTTATTCTGCTATGTTAGTAATTCAACATCTTATAAGCATATAATTATATTATCATATTTGAGTTATATTTTATAAGATTATTGAATCGAGGTTTATAGCCCAAGTGTGAACTTTTAAAAATAGCAAGGAACAAATATATTAATAAATAAGGGAAGACACAATTTTAGTTGACTGTTACTTCTGTGGCACTGCCAATTGGACATTACTATTATAAATTGCTTGGAAGATAACAAACAGAATTTTAAATGAAATAAATTTCATTAATGAATAATTATAATTTCTTATTTCTAAAAGATTGTAACAATAAATACATAATATGCACAAAATAAATGCACAAACTATACATATATTTTTTTTTCAATTAATCTAATATCTTTAAATATAACTTAAATTCTTCATCCATTGAAGTGTTTCGCTGCATATTCAAGTCATAAATTATTTGAACTAGGCTTGAAGTTGTATTATTTGTAAGAATACTAAGGTATTATTTAATTTATTTATTTATTTTTTTTTTAAATATTAAATTGAGTGTGTTTTTTTACATTAAATTGAGTGTTATCTAGAAATATTAGTGCTTTCTGTACTTAATATTATTGGATGTTTAAATGCTTAATTCAACACAGTTAAGACTAAAGTAGGCTTGTAGGCTTGTAAAAATAATGAAAATACATATTTGTAGTAATATAAATTTTGTTACATAACAAAACAAAAGATGATAATGAATTATTAAAATTAGTTATAAAGTGCTTTAAACAATAACAATAAATAAATTTGATATTGGGGTGATTTGAAATGACAACAATAGTTTTAATTAAACAAATATAGAAATAAATAAATAAATATAAAACAGAAAAGGAAAGAAAAAAATTTTAGTCGCAGCACTGCCAACTATACATTACTAATATAATTTATATAAATTACTTAGAAGATAACAGATTTAGACTTGGATTTATAATCAAGTAACGCAAAACATATTAATTTTAGAGTGTTTTAGAAATTAGAATTTGTTCACTATTTATTTGAGTTGTTTGGACCAAATAACAGATAGTCTGTTTGTTGTTAAGTTTAGGACCAAAGAAAATTTCAGTATCATCCTAGTACATATGTATTTTTTTTCTAATTTTCCATGTTTGTATATTTTTATGTAAATTATAAAACCAAAGAAGAAAGTTAATAGGATTGTCATATATAGTATTTGTTTTTAAAGAAAAGGATTAAGAATTATATTTGAGTGAGGATGAAATGCATGGGTACAAGTTTTCAGGCATTTGCTTGAAGTTCAGTATTTTCCTACTCTTGAAAGCTCTCTTTTTCTATATAAAACCAATTGAAATAATACTGCATTCAGGTTTTCCTGGTTTTCTGGTATTTTTAACTTGCACCCACAGAAATGTAATTTTAAATTAACTATTGCATTAAAGATTATGTCATATGTTGTAAATTGCAGTTTGATTTAATATCACCTCCTATATACCAGTAAAAAATTTCCTAGGGGGAAGCCACCCTTTAACATGGCCTTGTTGCTATAGAAGAATGAAAAGCCCTGACTAAATGGCAATGCAATAGTTCTTAAAAGAAGATCTAAACCAAAAATAACATGATTAGGGATTTCTATTAAGGCTCTTTTTTAAATGTTACAATCATTAATAATTAATTATAATACTTAACTCTTAATCTGCTTATCTGCTTGCATAAATTATTTAACAACATGAAAAACAACATGATTAATATGACTGTTGACCATCTTGTTTGATTCTTGAAGCTTGTAACACTTTTTTTCCACAACAAAATTGTTTTCCTTATTAATTAACATACAGTTATTATTCCCATAGACCATAATTGCAGCCACATCCATACTAAGTAGTTCTTATGAAATCTCCTTTTTTCCCTGAGCCATATGAAGTTTTTTAGTGCTCAACCTTGTTCCTGAGTGTTTAGAATTCAAGGTTGTACACTGTACAGTAAAATTTTAAATATTGAATTATTAACTTCTATTAAATACATGCGCAAGACCTTTTCTCTGAAATGAATGTTAGGTAGCGGCAGTCGTTTTAATACGAAAGTAAACTTCTACTCTTGTTGTGAAGAACTGTTGAAAAGAACAGTTATGCGGCATATCATGGAGATGATTAATTGAAATTCTTTGTTGAATCATAAATTCTTAGAGGCGGCAAATTCTTCACTTTCCAATTTTTTGTAATAATCTCAATTGAGTGACTTCTCACACCTACCCATTTAAAACTAATGTTGACATTTTGTAAAACGGTTTTGTTACGAAGACATTGCTTCTTTTGTGCGCGTTTAAAGCCTGTTCAGCGGCGAGTCCATTGATTAGAATTAACCTTTATAATTTCTGTAACATAAAATGTACGAGAATGGATTTTTTCTCATCGGGCATTAATAGTACAATCATAACATAATTAGATTAGGTTTGTCGCAAACTGCGCATTCATTGTAAGCCATTTTATTCGGTTAGGAAATGTATTTACTTAATTATAACATTTTATTGATATAAAACGCAGTAAACTCTATTCAGCTTGTAGTTTTGATAAATTAATTTTCAGTCTCTATTTTTTACATTGTTTTGCCACAAAAGAGTGATATTTCCGTAGTCTCCAACTCTCTTGTTAGTCTGATAACGACGATTTAAGTTAATTGAAAACTTCAATTATTGACATAAAATAATTGGCAGTAAACTGCTTTTGAAAAGGATTAATTGAAATTAATTATTTATCATAAAATGTTCGTATTACAGTCTTACCTTTCAGAAGATTGTAAATGTGCAAACTTTCCCCGACGTATATTGAAGGGAGGTTAGAATTTCAGTCGAGCATGGGCAGTAGGGTCTATAATTAACTTAAGTGTCAGGTTATATTTCATCAATATGACCGCATTCATTCCTCTTTAGGATTTTTATGAACCATCAGTGGGTTTCAGTTCAAATGATTAAACAATGAAACACGTTTGAATATCTATGTATTGTAGAATTTATTTATTCATTTAAGGTATTCATGAGTTCCAAAAACCCAACCCTACACCCATATTACAGTGTTGGGAAAAAGGAACAGGTTTAGGCCACAAATTTAATCAGGCCATGTTTTTTTGTGGTTTGACCAATCTGATGTTGAGTGTTTGATAAAACTCACTCGCGGGCGTCCATGGGTTGTTTACTTTAAACCTCATCGATGTAGGTTCAAGTCCCGCCAAGGGCTTTGGATTCATACTAGCCTACAGAACATTGGTGGTTCTTTTCGGTTGCTTATTGTGCCTGAGATAATGCATAGAGGGGCACATGAGGTCTTTCGCCACCAATAAAGCTGGAAAGTTGTCATAGGACATTTTCTGTGTTGGTGCGACATAAAACTTGAGCAAAAAATATGACAACAGAAACCACTCATAGACATTGTAAATTCAAAACAAGTCAATTTAATGGCACAAGGACATAAAGGTTCAATGCTTAAGTGTTTAAAGAAAAAAAAATCGGATAACAAAAAACAAAACATTATGCTATAATTTGTTAACAAATTTATTAGATTTCATTTATGAAACTATCTAACAGTAAACTGTTTTAAATATACTTGTACTAAGTCTTAATTAAATAAGATCTTGTGGAAAAACATTATATATTTTTAAAATGAAAATTCACAAAATACCATAGAACAATTCCGTTTTATTTACTTCAAAGTTTTGTTTTTTTCAGCAATTTTTATGGTATTTTTTGAAAATTTTGCTTTGTCATTTGATATTTCATGTATATTGATTTGAAATCAAAAACTGTTTTTGGCATTCTTTTCTGAATGGTATTGCTAATGGCCAATTTCCAATGGTTTAGTGGTAAGATTGGACTAAAAGTTAATTGAATGATTGTAAAGTTTTATAGGGGAGCTGTGGATTACATTTTATTGACTGTAAAAATAGTGTCATAATCCAGTTTGATTGTTCATTGTATATTTGAAAAGTATCTTAAGTTGAAATTTTATCTATTTGAGACGAGCTAAATGGCAACAAAAGCTAAATCTGTTTAAGGCATAGCCGAATATTTCATTGTTTTTTTTCCCTATCATTTATTGTAGATTACCATTACAAAAGCAAGCAATTTTTTTTGTTGATTTTAAAATGCATTTATTTATGTAGAAATATTCAAATTGAATTCAACCTTTTCATGGACATTTATGTAAATTTGAAATTAATAATTATTATTATTGTATTTTGTGTTAGTAATTAAATGCTATTAAACTTGATTCAGAAAGGTTTATTAATTAATCCAAATTAATAATTTAATTAAATTTGCTATAAATAACCCTTGTGTTATTCTGGCTTTAACTTTACAGTAATGGTATGGGAATTGTATGTTCGCTTATTGTATTTATCCTTAACAGCAACATAGTTCTAATTCTTCTTATAGTCTACTAAGTAATAATGAAATATATTTTGTTTAAATTATTACAAAATACAGTATTTATGTAAAAATCTGAAAAGATATGTTTTAAGGTGTTTTTATTGTTTTTAACAAAAACTTTTGTCTGTCTTGAGTCTACTTTTATTGGGTTTTGGTGTTTTCTGAGGGGGATGAAATGAAAATTTTGGGGTGTTTTTTTTTTCCACACAGTTTTTGGGATGAAATAGGTCCCCATGTACAAAGCCAAAACATACCTTTTTCAGATGAAAATTTGCTTGTCAAATTGTATTTAAGACAAAATTGTTCATGTCATGAAAACATGAGAAACAGAGATTTATTAAAAAGGTGTTTATCATTAATCAAGGCATTTTCCAACACATGACTTAAACTCCCCCCCCCCCCCCCTACACCACCCTTTTAAGTAGCAGAATTTTTACCTAATAGACAATATTTAAAAATAAAACCATTATGGTGTTAATTTTCACAATTTTAAGGGCCCAAACTCATTCACAAAAGACAAACTATTATTAATTAAATAAAGTTGATAAGATAAAATGCCCTCAATCTATGCATTATTAATATAGACTTTCTGTGTAGTTTATTTTTTTTTAAAGCAATTTGTATAAAAATAGCGAGGCAATTTGTACCAAATTGTATTTTGGTTGGCCTAATCAAGTTTATGTCAAATTAAAAGTATTTCTTTCAAAATTAGAATTAATTGTAGTTCAATATCTAAATTTATAGTGGTCTTCATTTACATTTGACAGTAAAGCAGGTGATAATCTGGTCAGGCTATTGCTTGACCACTGGGCAGTAAAAGTCATTGAAAGAAAATTGAGTGTGAAAATAATTTTATCATCTCTTTACTGTCCTTCTGTCTACATAATTATTTCCCCTGTTTGCTCAATCAGTGCTCTTCAATAAGGAAGACTATAAAAGGTGCCATTTCATTTATATTTATGTTCTTTTGAATGAGAAATCTGTTGACCTGAAGGCATAAAACTTCTTCACACTTATGTAATGCTATAGTACTGTCAGAATAAACTTAAATTAATGTACAATTGAAAGATAACCATGGATAATATGAAGACAATAAAAGCATCACGGAGTCATCTGGCAGTTATCATTGTGACCGCATTGCGGAGATTGGACTGAAAGAAATTAAAGTTACGAAACAATTATATGTTATTAAATATCTGTACCCCAATCATCAGTTCGTGAAATGTTCTTCTTTCATTGTTTAGCATATTTAGTTTTGTTTGAATATAAATTTCCAGAAAGAACGCATTTTATTTTTCATTCAATTTTAGTTGTAAGCTTTATTGTCAGGCTTATTTGTTACATTCAAGTTAATGACCTCTGTAAATTTACAAATTTGAATTTTGAGAACCCAATAAAAACATTATTTCAGTTTTCCCAGGGGCATTTTGTATGTAACAATTTTAAAAAAGGAACAATTTAATCATGTTATACAGATACTCAAATGAAGCGTGGCTCAGCTTGATTCGTTGTAAAGTTGCAGTGTTATTAGATGTGAGAATCACGCATTCATGGACTGTTTTACTGTCCCATCACAAAATTCCTTTTGAGAGGCAGACAGATCGCATCTTATTTACCAACAGATGTTGAAGCAGTGTCCGTCATTAAATTTTGATTTACTCTACGGAGGATTTTGCTTGTCCCAGGTTACCTGAAAGATGTGCCGAACAATTTCATTATATCGGAAATTTTGAGATGCTTTATTACCCCCGAGTTTGTCACAAAGTAAAGTCTTGTGCAGTCAACTCTTTTAAAAATGATTCAATTGAGTTTAGCCACTTGAAACGGAAAAAGCAGTTTGTTTGAGCAAGCGTATTAAAACAGTGCATTGTGGGACCACAAAGTATCCTGGCCGGGGATAACTAAGCTCTCGGCACTCAGCATCGGAGAATGCCCATTTATCTTCATCAAACTGTCATGTAGAAAAAGTCAAAGTTAACCGTCAACACGATTATAAACCAGGTGGAAATTGCTCTATGCATAAACACATGAAAGGGGCTTTAGCTCTATATGAACTTGGTTGACAGAGTTCTCGTCAAAATAAAGATCGGTAAGGGAAAATGACAATAAAATATGAATTTGTGGTCCACCCTGTCAGGAACAAATTGAAACAAAGTCTTGAATAAATGGGAAAAGAGAATTTTGCATTTCTGTGGGTTTGTTTTAGGTACAGGCGTAATACTCTGTTGAAATGTTGAGATTAGATGTTGTGCGGGCTATAATGAAGTTTCTTCTCGGAAATGAATGCGCCTGATTGGTTAATCTTTTAGACAAGAATTTGAATTGCAGATTTTCATCCCTACTGATAATATGCTTTCATACTCCTCCATGATATAGGACTTGAAAAAAAAAATCCACTAGTGAATGAAGTCTTGTTTTTAAATTATTTTTTCAAGTTGTCATTTATCGTATAAAAAGAAAGTTTCAAGAGCATTATTAAATCAGCAAAATATCTTTTTCCATTTATTTTCTGATGGATCCCTTTGTAAATATTAGCAGACTTGAAATACTCCCATAAACTTTACAAATATTCAATCAAGTTTTTAGCTTAAGTTCAGCAAATACAGACTTCACTGCATGCTTAGTTCAGATAAGATAATGCTAACAAATAACCTAGTTACTTCCCTTAATTTGATACTTTCAAATTAGTCTGATTTTTGCTATTTCTTACTTTGAATCACAGTGCTTCATTGCTTTATATAAGTTAATTTATTGGCTAACTCCGAATATGGTGAATTAGCCATTTGAAACATACAGAACTTCAATGTAAAAATACAAAACTTCAGCTACAAACAGTATAGAGCAGGTTTTGACTGCACAGATACAGTATAGAGTCTGGTCAGACTGCACAGAAACAGAGAGCCTGGTCAGACTGCACAGATACAGTGTTGAGCCTGGTCAGACTGCACAGATACATGTACAGTAAAGAGTCTGGTCAGACTGCACAGATACAGTATAGAGTCTGGTCAACTGCACAGATACAGTTTTGAGTATAAAGCCTGGTCAGAGAGCACTGTCGGGGCTGAGAAACAGTGTTGAGCCTGGTTAGACTGCACAGATACAGTAAAGAGTCTGGTCAGACTGCACAGATACAGTAAAGAGTCTGGTCAGACTGCACAAATACAGTATAGAGTCTGGCCACACTGCACAGATACAGTATAGAGTCTGGTCAGACTGCACAGATACAGTATAGAGTCTGGCCACACTGCACAGATACAGTAAGAGTCTGGTCAGACTGCACAGATACAGTAAAGAGTCTGGTCAGACTGCACAGATACAGTAAAGAGTCTGGTCACACTGCACAGATACAGTATAGAGTCTGGTCACACTGCACACATATACAGTATAGAGTCTGGTCAGACTGCACAGATACAGTAAAGAGTCTGGTCAGACTGCACAGATACAGTATAGAGTCTGGTCAGACTGCACAGATACAGTATAGAGCCAGGTCAGACTGCACAGATACAGTAAAGAGCCTGGTCAGACTGCACAGATACAGTATAGAGTCTGGTCAGACTGCACAGATACAGTATAGAGTCTGGTCAGACTGCACAGATACAGTATAGAGCCCGGTCTGGCCACACTGCACAGATACAGTATAGAGTCTGGTCACACTGCACAGATACAGTATAGAGTCTGGTCAGACTGCACAGATACAGTATAGAGTCTGGTCAGACTGCACAGATACAGTATAGAGTCTGGTCAGACTGCACAGATACAGTATAGAGTCTGGTCAGACTGCACAGATACAGTATAGAGTCTGGCCAGACTGCACAGATACAGTATAGAGCCAGGTCAGACTGCACAGATACAGTATAGAGTCTGGTCAGACTGCACAGATACAGGCTGTTCAGGCTGGCCTGGCTTTATACAGATGACAAAGGCTCATCATTTTCAGTTCAAGCAGTTAAAAGATTAAGAACTTTTCATACGGTAATCTATAGCAGAGATGCAGCCCTTGGAATTGGTTATGGATTAATTTTTGGCAACTTGTATAAGTTAAATTATATGAAAAGTGACCAAATTAGAGCTACTTAGTAGGAAGTTTGATACAAATAACTTAATAAGATATTTTTCGTGTTAACTTTTTTTTTCAAGAAGTAAAGTAGTAACTGAAAGATATTGTTTGTGCTTGATATATTAAATTAATGTTAAGAAAGTATGGATCCCTTTCTTGATATTAAGGTCAGTGATTATTTTCCTCAAAATAGAGGCTAACAAAATTGCTGATAATTCCCATTTTAAAGTCAAGAAAATTCGAAAAATTAATAGGATTTTTACAGATTTTTGTAATTGTTTTTTTTGTACCTGCATCATGGGGCAGTGAATAACTCCCTTTTCTGTCCATTGAATAGAAGGAAAGTTTTAATGCTAACTTTACAGTTTTTTTCCCTTCAAATTTTCAAAAGTTTCAAGAAAATTGTCAGATCAGCTTGTAGGTCATGCAAGACCAACTGAAATAAAATGTCATGTAAATTTTTCAGCTGGTCTGGTATGTTCAGGTGACAGCTTGATAATATAAATTGGGGTTTTACCATAAAATAAAAATCGGTCAAAGACTCCTACAAATCTCTATTTGATCTGACAAAACATTTAGGTTTGCCTGAATAAAATGTCAGTTGTGTTTGCCATTAGTTTTTGCAAAGCCTGCAAAGCAAAGAAGAAAAAAAATATGGAATTAAGACAGTTTTGGCAGTGGTTTCACTCTGAAGTAATTAAATGAAATGATTGTTTAATAAGTGTCAAGAAATCAATGAACATGGTTGCAATATCTATGCAGGACACCTGTTTAGCAGCGAGTACTTTTCAATTATGATCCCCCGTCTTTGATCCACCACTGAATTAGCTCGCCTTATCTGATACCAGCGAAATGCACAAACTTTATGATATCCACCCGCAGTAATTTTTCCCAAATCAATGTTCTTGTGCAAATTTCACTAATTCCTTATTAAACAGTTCTTTTCAATCCCTGCGACTGATTTTCATGTTTTATGGCATAAACCTGCCAAATCGCAAAATGGAAAGTCGTGATTAAATCTGGTTTAAAATCTTTTTTTTGACAAATGTATGATTGGGTACATATCAGAATGTCAGGAGATCCACGCAAATTATTTTTAAGTAAAATATTGTGCTATCGGGTAATTCACTCGGATTTAGCGGATAATGATAAAGTGGACTAGAGTAAGGGAGCCATGTTTTCAGGATTATGGTGGATTACTCGTACTCGACTAGATCAGTATATACCCTAGATATAAAGATAGTGAAGTGTATCTAATGTCTCTTCAAAAAAGTTCACTTTTACACACTAGCAAACAATCCCAAAATATGTACGTCTGTCAGATATCTGGTCCCGAGCCCTTTATTTACCTATCAAAGTTAATTGTATCAATAAAACAATGGTACTTGATACTTACTTACATTTATGAATTTAATTTATATAATCATGTTCTTTAATTCTGTTATCATAAAAAAAAGTTCAATTTTATGTTGAACCATAATTGGTCTTAAATTGATATAATTATCTTCCACAAGCTAGGTGTTCTTATTACATTGTAGTTTGCGTTTTGAAGGGAAGCTGGTGGGAGAAGCTGGGGGAATCACATTGCAAAAAATATTTTATAAATTTTGTTTATAAAGTTGTGCAAAAAAAATCACTTTAACCTTACATCTCCCTGTCATTCTTTAATCTTCTTTTTTGTCTGTCTCATTTGTTATTGGAAAATAATTATATTTTAAAAATTGTCTCAACCTGGTCATTCGTCTGACTCAATGTAAATCATTTTCTAAGTCATTATTAACATATTATAAATTTTATATTGAAGGAAATGGAAAGAAAATGTAAACCTTTATATAAAAAACCCTTCAGTTTAGGGACTCAACTGAGTTTTTTTTACATGACTGGTTTGGAAATAACAAGATTAATGTAGGTCTAGATTATGATTAGCTTGTGTGCAAAATTTCAAATAATCTGCCAACTCCGTTTTTAATTGTGAAAATAACAAAAAATTGTTTTTGACTCAAACTGCCCTAAGAATAGCATAAACTGTCCAAAGAATAGCATAAAATGCCTAAAAATAGCATAGAAATTTTCATTTCATTGTTATATGATATTTTTTAATTTTCTAAAAATTGTGTTTTTCTGCTTTTAGAGCCCCAACCCCAGCTGATATATGTAAGAATTCAAATTTTAGGGTTTTGGACCTCGGTGCCCTTTAAAACTTTTTTGGTCAAAGCTTGAAGTAGAAATATAGAATATAGATCTTATTGTAAAATATTTATTTTCGTTATTTCAGAACAGCGTAAGAAGTTAATACTTGATGGTCAGACTCCACATTGTCCTGTTTGCGGCCTGACTTTACGTCCCGGGGAGACCGAGTCGCATCTACAAGCCGAACTGGAGAAACTTGATAAACTCTCGTCCAGGTAAAACATGCATCCTTTTACGCATTTGAAATTACTAGTTTTAATCTCAAATTATTATTTTCTTTTGAAATTTAAGATTAATTTATGATTTTATGTTCTGTAGGTTTTACATGTTAGTGTATCGTTGGCAAAACCTGATATTTTAAATTTTTTCTTGATCTTTTTAAAGCGATGTCTGCAGAAGTAAAAATAATGCTAATTTTTAAAATGGAAAGGGGGAAATGTGTGACCTGATTTAACATTCTATCATTTAGATTTAATGAATGAGAGAATATTGTATGGTAAACAATGGTCAGTCATTTCTGCATGATATTTTTATGCTGGTAATAAAACACGGCATTCAAATTTCCAATTTGGTTTAGATTTGATTCTGAAGAAAAACAACAGATTTATTGTAGTTGGAGCGAAGTTCGGTTAATTTGTCGCACCATCTTTGCCTGTTTGGGTAACTTGCAGTATTGTTTGATTGTTTAGAGAGTGTGTGACAGATAAAAAGATCTGCGTGGATAATAGAGACACCAATCAACAATGTTGAGAATCTTATGACCCCGATTCTCGTATCTTTGTTGACACATCTGGAGCACGCGATTGGTTCAGAATGACTCTTTATGGACCCAAACTGTCAGTAAAGGATTCAGCGGGACTATAGATTGGGTTTAACAGAGATAACTATATTGGGTTATTCCAAGAAATGGCCCTGAAATGATATGATTGTATTGGGATTTGTCATAATTATCAAAATTCGTGAGACATATTTAATCAAGTCTGCACGGAAGGCACACAATAGAGGATTAAGACGGTTTATAAATAGATGATCTTAATACTGGTGGGATGTCTGCAGTGCTTTATTGAATATTGTTTGAGTTACTTTTTTGCATTATTTTGTTTTACTGTTTTTCATATATCGCCATCATGTGAAACATTATTGAAGGAAATGTAGTTAATTATTCTTCTTCGTACATATGACTATGTAACCAGTAATTTCTTTAATTTAAGAAGCATTTTTTATCACTCATTTCTTGTTTTCTTTGTTGTTATCATTTGTTTCCTTTCTAAGCATGACTTTAAATAGAATTTGATAAATATACTCAGATGCTCAAGGTCGGTTGTTCCATTCAGGCTTTCTGAAATTCAGTGTTCGAGCGACGTAATAGAGCCTCCTAGTCTTATAATGCTGTACACAAACCCATACAAAATGACATATTTCCAGGCACAAGTGAACTTGCAGATTTGATTTGGTTGAATATAAGTTAAAAATAAGTGCTAAAGGCACACATGCCATAATTAGGATTTCTCCAGAAATTGGGTAATTGTCAGAGATTATTTCTATCCCCGATAAAATGAACTTCTAACAAAGATAACAAATGTAATTTCATGTAGTATTAATTATTTATGGTGACATCATTTTTCCTTTTTTCAGAAATACAAGAAAATCAAGGGAAAATACACCACAAGGCAGAAAAGTAGGTCTTTTTAATTTCCCTCATTAAAAAAATAAAATAAATAAAGAACAACATTATGTAATTTCATTGAAGTAAGTACATTTATTGAAAATTTATTTTATCTTTCCAAAAATGTATGAGCTTAACAAGTTAACATTGTTGTTTGTAAATATCTTCAATTTATACCTTTAAAAAGGCTTTTTTCTGATCTCATTATGTTATACTTATATAGATGTCTTTGTATTAAGTATCAAATACTTTATTAGTGGAAAAAAAATACTTATAATTTGTAAAGAATCTTCACACAGCTTGGCGTTAAATAAATCTTAAATTGTTGGGATATAATTTTGACTGAAGTGATAAAAAAATATTTGAAATATATAGACCTGACAAAAACTTGAACTAGTCGGTGATAAGATCAAAAGTTAGTCGGCGATTTACACTGATACCCGAAAACTGATGTTGTTTTGTGTTTAACACTTGTAAAACTAGGTTTTTATGCGGACAGTTTATAAATCAATGTCACATTGTTAAAATATATGATACTATGGTTGATGCGACATTAGATTAAAATATTACACGGCTTTTTAAAAGCAAAATCTGGTTTCTGTCGTTATTATTCAAAGCTTCGTTATTAGTGTCCGTTTGAGATGACGCAGTTTGGCGCAATTACTTAATTTTATTCATTTTAAATTTTAAACTTTGGTTGTTTATATTTATAATATATAAAATCTTTTAATGTATTATTTATACTTTAAAAAAGGTTAAAGCAAATATATTTACCGGTATCTTTTTCATATGATATGGTTTAAAATATTAAATAAGTCAAATAATGAAGTAATTCTAATATCTCCAAGCCAATTTTAAATTAGCAAAACATAATTATTGAATTATACCAATTATATTTCTAATTTATACTTAAGCATGTGACTGAAATTTTTATGCAAAATTTTGATCAAATTGAAAATCATAAGGTCTTTTTTAACCAAACCCAATATTTTGCTGCCTTTATTAAACATTTCATTGAATTTTAAAAAGAAATCCCGGTAAAGAAAGAGTGATTTAATTTTTTTTTTCAACAACCCCCAAAAAAACCAAACTTTCAATTATTTTTTTTATAGAAGGAGATTTATTTTTGCCTAACTTTATCCAGTTTATCCCATGGAAATTTTATTTTGAAATATATTAATTTGACAGGCAACAATTTATCTTGCGGCCTAATATTTTAACTTAATAAACCTAATCTTTATATCAGTATATTTTAGTTTATACAGATTACCTTTTAAAACTTACAAAGATTCCCGTATAAAACCGTCTGACCGGAGCTTGCAAAATGAGGTAGCTAGCACATGGCCATTACATTCCATTGTATTTATATTGTGTCCAGCGTATGACGGCTTATATTTTGACAGTCAGTAAATACTTTGTTGATAATGACCGTCCCGTGTGTCACAAAGTGGCTTAAAATTTACTCGAAAAAATGCAACTTATTTTAACAATTTTTTTTTTTTCTGTGTGATTTGATACTCGTAATTTATTTCATATTAAAAATTTCAGTTAGGGAAAAAATTGAAGAAAAAAGAAACTTAAACTTCCATTGAAACTGAAAAAAATGTGAACAGAAATGATTATATTTGTGTTTGAAATTTGGAAATAAAAGATTGAGTCACTTATTTATATTCCTTGTTTTTCATATTACTTTTATAAGAATTCTTTTAAAAGAGATTCTTTTTATCGGTACATTTTTTTTTCATGTATTTTAAGGAAGGTTTTTATTTACATTTCACTGTCAAGATCTTATGACAAATCTGCATAATTATACTGGAGCATTTTTAATGAATATAATATACATGTATTTTATTTCTTTTTTGCCGTAAAAAATATTTATTGGAGAAAAAATATATATTTATCTTTTACTTAAATGTTTATGTAACTGTTAAATATATGTAAAGAAAAGATTGACTTCATATATTAAGGCATAAGGCCTAATTAAACTAAAAATTAAGCTTTGCAAATAATAAACGAATTTAACCAAATGCACTGAAGTTTTGTAAAATTACTGAAAATATTGCCAGCTTGGTCAGATATGTTAGTTGTTGAGTTATATTAACTTATAAGGATGAGATGATTTAATAAGATACATTATAATAGAGTGAATAGTTCTATAATGGGTATAATTTCCATAAGTATTTCAAATATACAGTAGATTAAACAATAGAAAAGTGTCATTTGGGTATTCTTATAAAAAGTTTCCTGAAAAAGAAAAATGATGATAAGTTCCAAATGATTTAGATGGAACATTTACATTAATAATAATATTTTGTTCTAGAACACTTTACTATCTGCTGTATAAATATATGAACCGCGTCACGACAAAACCAACGTAATGTGTTTGCGACCAGCATGGATCCAGACCAGCCTATGCATCCGCACAGTCTGATCAGGATCCATGCTGTTCGCTTACAGACCCTATAACAAGTAAAGAAACTGCTAGCGAACAGCATGGATCCTGATCAGACTGCGCGGATGCGCAGGCTGGTCTGGATCCATGCTGGTCACAAACGCATTACGTTGGTTTTGTCATGACGCAGCTCATATGTAATATTGGATCATGTATCTCACACTTGCCAACATCATCAGTATACACAATTTTTGTGGTTTGTTGTAATGTTTGATATGAAGTACTATCACTGTAATTATTTATTGTACTACAGACCTTCCATTATAGACCAATTCACTTTAAGAAATGTATGAATATTGACAGTCCATGTGAATCTTTGTATGTGTTATGTGAAACATGACAGAATTAAGTATTTTATTTTTATAACATAAATTACCCAATTACTAAAGCAGTTAGTGGAATTTCTGCATATAATGACCAATTACAGGTAGTTTCTGTTGGCAGTGCTTTAGTTATATAACGCAAATCTGGACGCGTGCTGCTTTAAAAGAAAAAAATGAACATATCCAAACTGATAATACCACTTCTTTATTTACATATAAAATTTGATATGCTTGTAAAATACCATCTTGGACTATATCAGATTTAAGTGAATCTTGTATTTCTCAATAATTAGCAGTTAAAAAATCAGTTTTTGCTAAGAGTTCGTAATGGGAGGAAATACAAAATTTCAACAAAATTTTCCTTTCTTTTTGCAGTGAAATTAGATAACAAAATTTCAGCAAAAGTATCTCTGGTTTTTTGCAAAGAAATAAATGGTGCCCCCAAAAAATTAATGAGGTTCAGTAGAATAAGTTTATTTTCACTTTCAGTCTGACAATTTGTTTTGTTTTTTTCAATATAGATTACCGAAAGTATGTAAGTGAATAAGTTGAGACGGCTAATTTTGTTTTTACTGTTGAAAAACTAGAACTGATTGCAGTCTTGAATGCTGTATTTTGTAATGCTTCTTATATTTTTAATTGACATAAAAAAGGAAAAAGACCTAGTATAAAGATAAGGCATCTGCATAAATAAATGCTTCATAAGGTAATGTTGGCCATTTTTATGTCATTTTATACTGTCATTTCACATTTTTAAACAGCTTGTGAGAGGCCTGACGAGCAACTAAGAAGTTGAATACATTGAAATACATTATTTTGTGTATAAATGATAAAATAAAGCGTTCCTAGTTTCTATTTCATGACAGAATAATACCAAATTTATGCAAAACAGTACAGTAAATATTTTACAACTTTTTAATAGATTTTTTTTCACTTTTCAACCTGAGGACAAAACTGGTTTTATCTATTTTAACTGTTAATTTATTTTATTTTTTTTAATATTGAGCAGCCCATTGATTTTAAAAAATGTTACAAGTGTAAATGATTGTCTGTGCAGTCTGGCCAGTGACCAGTCTAAACTGTCAACACCTTCGTTTGTAAAAATTTTAATTTTAAAATCCTTTAAATCAATTGTGGTGTTAAGGCAAGCCTCGTCCATTATACAAATAAAGGAGGGTTGGTTAATAAAGATTAAAATAAAGAAGTTTTCAACTACTTCACTGTAGAAGTTTTTATTTGTACAGCCCATGATTTTAACACAGTTTGATGTTATATTGGACTGGGATATTGAATTTTTTTTTTGCCATAAAAAAAAGATTCACGCAGGTCTTTAAAAGAACTATTCATTATTATATAATTATTAATACGAAAAATTTAGTACATCTGAAATGTGTCATTTATATTATACTTAATGATAAGATTGTGTGATTGTGTTTCAGTAAGAAATATTGGTTTTCATTTATTTTTCAGACGTTGCCGTCCCCATCTGGAAGTCGAGGGAAAGATTCCCCTGCTATAGGTGCGGCATCGCAAGCTCGGTATGAGGTAAGTAATATTATAGTTTAATTGTACGCTATAATAATACAATTTTTTCCGCCTCTTTTGTGAAGTGTGCACATAAATATATAAACAAAAACTTAGCTTCATAAATGTCTGTAATTAGATACAGTTTGAAACAGTATCCCAAGATACCATATAAATAATAACATATCATATTTGTTAACAAAAAATTTATTTTTTCTAAAAATTATTGGCATAATAATTATGTTAATTACAGAAAATATTACGAGATGTGTTTTTTTATAGAATTAAAGTGTCTGTTACAAGTGGAAACTGTCAATTATGTGTTGTGTATAAGTTTTAGCGGGAAATATTACCTACATAATATTAAGACAAGTTTTCTTGCGATAAATATGTAGACGATGTAGTGAAACGAGAAATTCACTGCTACAGAAATCCCCGTCTGTCTGTCCTTATTAGATTATTTGTTCCTCTTGACGATTAAGTACCTCATCTGGACAAATGCTATTGAGATGATCTGATTGGATAAATCTATGTCTGTGTATCCAATCAAATTGTAATAAATCATTTTCTGCGGTGACAGCTTTAGTGCTGTTTGTTTTATATTGTTCCATTAATTAGTGCATCTGTGTGAAAATTTGCGTCTTTCTTGAAGTATTGTTACAGTAATTTGGTCTTAATCAATTTACCATGTGAAGAAGTCTTTGATGAAGAATAACCCCACTTCCAAATATGGTCGCATACCGACCGCTAACAGAGTTAATTCTGAATTGATATGTTAAGTTGTTAGTCCACTAAAGGTGGATATCTGACAGGTAATTAGGAAACTTTTCTGAAGATCTTATTATCAAATAATAATGCCGTGCTAAGATTCAACACAACTGAATTATGGGATTTGTCTTGATAACAATGCATTATGGGATTGTTTAGTTATGAGATTGCATCATGGGATAGATGGTTATTGAAATTGTTTATTTATGGATTTTCAGTCTTGTACATCATACGTTCTAGTTAATCCGTAACCATCAGTTAAATGATAATTTTCCTGTACAGTTAAAAGCATTACAGATTGCATGAATTGAATTGATGCATTCATAAAGTTTTGTGGTTAAAAGTTTTGGTTTAAGATAAAGGTACAGTTTACTAGAATCCCATTATCAGTGAAGATCTACCTTCACACAATACTGTGATCGTTACTTTTCATTATGTAAATACATCATTACGCAGATTTGCAGCGTATTTTAAGGTTTACATTAAGATAAGGTGCGAATTGACGAACAATGTTTCTTCGGTAAGTCACGATGATTATTTTATGATTAAGACATGACATTCATGCATTGACATGGTGGAGAGTCGGAGATGACATGAGATCAAACGCAAATTGTTAGATTTCACCGATCACAATTCACGACACAGTTACTTCAAAGTTGATGTTTAATCCACATTTTAGCTGGGATTGAAGTCCATTCAGAGAGTAGCTTATCAAAAATTCATTAGCATTTTTGCTGTATTCAAACTGTAATGTTTGAACTGTGAATGTACATTTTTTTTTCGTGGAGAATAGAAATAAATTTGGGGACTGTAATGATTTTGGAATGATGATTTAATGAGCTTGAAATTTGCAAAGTTCTTATACCGCCACCTGCACAACATACAAAATCTTAATTGATGACATTTATTTCCCAGTCTTTATTTTAAAAAGTAAAATATGCCTTTCTTATTAAACAAAATCATTTTTATAGATGAAAAAATTTTTGTCTTAATTTTTTAAAGCCTCAAATAGTCTTCTTCAAATGATAGGTAGTTTTCATATAGATTTGCCTTTTTAAGTTGCTTTGCAATAGGGAGCATAGAGGTACTCTTCACCTTGAAGGTAAAGATCAAAAGAAAGTAATAGGGCTAATTAGCACGCAGACAGTCCCTGTATCTCTCTGCTACAAAGCGATCAGTGTTTATATTGCTAATAGGTTCGGGCAATATGATGTCATGATTTGAATAACACCCAGTAAAGAACCTGACAAATGGTGTGATTTTCTACGATTTCCACAATAAAATGTGACAGGTTGTGCGGCAAGTGACGAAGAAACATATTGACGGCCCCTCCAGTTAGAAAAGATCCTCTTGTCCCTCAACATTATCGTATTACGTCTGTAACACTTGAAATGTGTCCACATGAATTTAGATTACGTTTTAATCGAGAGTTTGGACTACTTGTGGTATCTTATTTACATTGATCATAGTATAATTTATAAGAAAATCGCTTCTCGTCTTCCATTTGTTGTTTCTTTGTTCTCCAAATCAATCTAGAAGATAGGGTTAAACATTATCTATTAAGTGCGATGTTTAAGTTTAAATTAGCTTAGAAGAGTAGTAATATTAACTCTTCAATGGAAAAAGATTTCAATTTGAACTTTTAATGTTTTATATTTTTTATTTGTTTTCTACTATTTATGTATAATACAGGCAGGTGTCCAATTTGTGACTGCTATTGTGAAATACAATCGGTGACGTGCCGTCTTTAAGTGTATAAATTCTATGTGAATGCCATCATGCTAGTTTTGCAAGATGAAAATATCTAAATTATCAGTGCCTTGTAGTGTTCGTATTTTAACCATTGTTAAAGTATTGACACTTGCAACAAATCTATTCATTAAAAACTATGGTTACACAAAAAAACCCAGCTAAATTAACTTTCTTTTTTAACATTTTGACCAAAATTAGTTTTTGTACATCGGCGATGTTACCATTCTATTCTAATATGTTCGAGATTTATTGTGCTGTGTAATTAAAGGGACATTAGGGACATTTGACACTAGTCTTGTGCCCGCCTTGTAGTTTCTACACCTTCTCACCTATTGAGTCCATTGTACTCGCTACGATTTCTATTTTATCCGATGAATCACTCACATTATCTGTAAACCCGATACTTTTAACTCCCGCAACTGAGTGAAATATTGCATGAAACAGAGTAATCAGTATAAGAAAGATGCTTTCCAGTTTATATTGTACATGCATATATTGTATATGATTTTTTGTAAACAAAAAAAAAGGAAGAAAATTTAACTCTTTAGATTTTTTTTCTTGTATATGAATGACAGGCCATTAGATATTGCAAACTTCATTCTTTTACTTAAAACTGAACATTCATGCTTGTGGGTGAATTTTAAGGGTGTGCTTGGGGTCCTGGGGTGTTGTCATACGATACATTGAATATGATGATTAGATTTTATCATATGAAGGATTGGAAATTGAAGACGTGCCGTAGGTGACTGCATATATTCTGCCACTGATATATTAAACAAGTAATTTATTGTTTTGATATTGATGCATCGAGTGCATTTTCCGTGGTAGAAAAATAGATTTTTATCTTCGTATTGTAATCCGCGTCAGAATGACATTGTGCGGTTGTTTTTTAACATAAAATATTCAGCTTAGCTTTCAAAGGATGTTATTCAATTTATTTTAACTTTCTGTTTTTATGTGCGGATCATATTTAGAAACATGAAACACTAACGGTTTGAAGTTAGAAATAAAATCTTTTGTTATGCATTTGATAAAGTGGCCAGCTCTCTTAAGTAGAAAGTATATAAAGACTTCAAGAAAATTCTATCGTCTTTCAATCTGTACAGTTGTCATGTATTAATTACGCGATTGTCCAAATATTCCTTTTGAAATACTGAAAAAAATGCTAATAAAGTATGTTGAAGTATAATTCAAATTTCCCTAAGGCAAAGTATTGGCTGAATTTTCAAAGGTAGAATTACATACAAGAAAAGACTGAATTAGGAATATATAATGATTGAAATGATCATTAGGGATAGAAAATGTTGAAATTAATGAAGAGTGTCTTTGCACGTACTAAATAGCCTGCATTACTCTTAATTTCATGCAGAGAAAATATAAATCATGTATTGTAGAAGACTGTCTAATGTAAGCTTCTAGGGTGCAATGATCAGGCTGAAGAGTGATTGTCAGGGACTGTAGGTGTATTTTTTGCAATGTCGTCAAGTACAAGGTGAAATGTACGGGCATGTCTGAAGAAAATAATAAGAATTATTCCTTTCAAATATTAAAAGCTTAAGAATGAATAATACTTCTAACGGAAACGTCTTTTTATTAAAAGCATATTCTGTTACACTTGTTATGAAACTGGCTTTAAGCTGGTAATAAAAGACTGTTTATAGAGACATTATATAATAAATGAGTCAACTGCACACTTATTTATCCATGAAGTAAATAGAAATGATTTATGAGGTGAAGTTGGAAGGTATTTGTGGAGAAAACAGGTTTAAGCTGGTTCAGAGGCCAGGAAAATACATCATGTAAATGACTGCTGTGAGATGATTTAAAGGATGCCAAAACCAATCAAAGAAAAAGAAATAACCCAAATTTATTTTAATAAACAAAAGGATATAAAATGTCCCCCCCCAACAAAATTTAAAAAAAAAACAAATGTAAAGGAAATGATCATGCACATAACAAGTATAGGTGTAGTTATAGAAAATTTGAGTGAAATAAGTTTAGTCCTTGAAGTATTTTTATTGAAAATTTTAAGATAACTCTAGTTTTGTCTTGGCCTACAGTCCAGTATGAATTATCTACCCTTGGCTACAAAGAGTTGAAAACTTACAGAAAATTCCTATTAGCATTGGACAGAATTGTTGTGGAACAGCATTTGTAGTAGTCTAAAATAAATATTGGGGAAAAAAGTATTAAGGTAAAAAAGGGAAAAATTAACACCAACTGCAAAAATAAGGTAAAAACAATTTATAAAAATTAAAAAAAACATAAATGTGTTGTGATAAAAATTTCATTTCTACTATTTTATTACAGTTTGTCATTTACTTTCAAATAATCTATGCAACATCTATTGATACATTAATATGATTTTATATTTCCAGAACTATTTAAGGATCCAAAATAACAGACAAGCAAGACTTGGAGGTAAGTTTTTAAAATCAATTGGTTTAAGTCTTCTTATACGCCGTTTTAAAAACAAGTCATATTAAAGGAAAGGCCTTGGCGGGCAGGCGGTGTCAAATTTTGTCCAAAGCATATCTCCTTCACACATTGAGGGATTTTATCAAAACTACATAGAAATGTTGGCCACTATGAGAAGCTGTGTCGGGGGCATGAATCAGATCTCTAGGTGTGAGGTCAAGGTCACACTTATAGCTCATTGAAAATCTCTTGTCCGGAGCATGTCCCCTATATGCATATCTATTATGGCCACATCTCTGTCAAAAGCTTTTGTTATGGGTGAATTTTGCAACTTCTATTGGGTAAAAGTATATATAATTTCACTTATTACATATTAGTTTGAAATTGTTTTATGCAAAGTTATGCACCCTTTTTCAAGCTGTGGTTGACCTTTTGTTTTAAGGTTTATTTTGTCAGAAACTTTTAAAGCTTTTCACTTCAAACTTGATATACATGTTCATTATCGAAATATGTTAAAATTTCAGAAAGGTAGAAAACCGTAAAAGAAAATTTTTGCAAAGTTATGCCCCTTTATTTTACTTACTATTTTTCTTCTAAGGTCATTATCTTAAAAAAAAAATTGTTTAGAAATTCTCATCTTTGTTATGGATCATCTGTTTTAAGAATTTTTTACAGGAAAGAAACTGTTTGTGAATCCTTGATATGTAAATAAAACTTAATGTGAGTGTTTGATGATTTTTCTAAAATAATAGACCAATATTATTTCAGTTCGAAGTCGTACTCGTAAGAAGAAGTTGGAGGAAACTGTTTGTCCAGTGTGCAATAAAAGAGTTTCTGGAACTCCTGAGGAGTTGAATGAACATGTAGAACTCTGTTTGAAAAAGGTAAGTCTGTCTTGAATTAAAACTAGGTTAAAAATACCAAATCTGACCTTATTGAATTATTTTACTCCTTTGAATTTGTGTAGTGAACATGCCAAGCTTTGAATGTAGTTCTGTCCCATTAGTGCATTTTCAAATTTGATCTACCAACGGTATGGAGACTGTTCTGACTTTACGCATCATCTAATTATTCATTTATCTATAAATGCTGATTTAGAAATCATGTGGGATTTGTAGTTGATCACTTGTGGGAAAATTCATAATCACAGGTTAGTTATCCAGGAAAGCAGGTCAGGTTGACCGAGTGCCGAGATATAACAAAAAATGAGTTAAAATTGGTGTAAAAATAAAAAGCATTAAAAAAAAAATTTAAAAAAAAATGTACAAATTAATTGGCTTGCCTGAACTTCTTTGTGGCTTTGGTCTGTTATAATTGAAAATGTGACACAAGAGCTCAAATGGTTAACATTATTATGTATCAGATGTTTAACATATATATATACGCTGAATAACTGTTAACAATTATATTAAATAGTTTACCTATATATCAAATTTGTATAATATATTATAGCGTGATGATGAGCTAGAACCTGTAGACGTAGAGGCGGAGGAACAATTTGAGGAATACACATGGGCGGGACAGACGCGGATACGCGCATCGTCAATGTTAGATGGAGGATATGCTGGTAACTATTTTAAGAAATGTGTTATGAAATGTAAACGCAAATCAAAGATTCTTTACTTTTCTGCCATACCTAGAACATTACATTTTTTACCCCTGTTTGAAAAGTTTGTTAATAAAAATGAATTTAAATTGAGCCAGAGAAAGCTTTTGTTAAATAAGCAGTTTTAGATTTTATCTATTTAACTAAGTTGTTCAGAAATATCTGCAGCCACCCTATATTATAGTCTGTAAATTTTAGCACATATTTTCTGTGACATTTTGGTTTACAACAGTATGTCTGCGGCCATTTTTCTTTCACATTTTTTTTCCATATATATAAATTTTGAGAAGTTAAACAAGAAAACAAAAAGCAAGTACTGGTAACTAACACTAGTCACTTGGCAACTTCTAGTCAGTATGTGACTGAAATACAGATAAAATTGTCACCAAAACCTGACATGAAGAAACAAACAATGAAACATGAATTCCGATAAGTCGTGTGTCACAACCAAAATGGCTGTTTTGATATACAATGTATATTGTACAATAATAATGACAACATTGTATGTTTACAGGCTCAGGGTTTCAGGTAGCTAGTTGTAGCAGTCAAGGTCAGGACGAGGACTGTGATCTCAACGTGGACGATGACGACTCCGAGAAATACGGCAATCCTCAGTATCCTTCTTACATGTAGACCAGATTTTTTCCCTCGTTTTAGATAGGTTCATGGCACTGACCCATTCTCATTGGAAAATTGCCTTGCCTCCAAAAAAAATTTAAAATGACTGTAAAAAAAATCAATATTTGGTTGTTTGATTGTTGATATTTTCTTCTTTTTCTTTTTTTTTCAAAATTCTTGAAATTCCTTTATTCAAAATATTTCAGTTTGAGGGGAACCTGACCTGTACTGAAAATTAGTAAATGCTTTAAACATTGGTGATACCTTTGACACCCAGGTATATCATGCAATAGTTGACTTTAAATGTCTTGACAAAAATTGTTTTTTTGTATGATGTCAATTTTATACAATAGTTAACTGGTAAATTTAATAAAGGACATTGCAAGACTTAATTTATTGATCAAGTTGATTTTGATCATATGCATACCTTTGGCAAGCATAATATTGTTTTATTTAACAAATTCAACAAAAATAATATTCTATCACATTTCTAAAATAACAATGTACAGAAAATAAGGACTATTTTTTCATTAACACACTTACAACTTGTAACAAAAAATTGCTACTGCTTTTAAGAGCATTTAAAAAAGGGGTTTTCTGCATTTGTATATGTTAAGTTCTTTAATCGATGTAAAGATATAGTGAAGTAGATGTGATACCATGTGCTTCTGATGAGCCCGGTGAGGACAGGGAGAGAGAGGCACTGAGAGGGGCTTTTTTAAGGTAGTTAAATAAAACAAAAATCTATTTGTCTTACAAATTAGTTAAGAAAAAGATCTTTGATTTTCCTGAGTGTATTTTAAACAAAATTTCAGCAAGCATTTATATATTTTAAGTTATTATATTAGAGTATGACATGTTTTTGTTATACACTCCTGTGAATAGAGGCTTTGTCAGGACAGCCATGCTTGTATTTTTAAGGAAAATAAATGAATTATACCAATAAAGAATGAAATCAAATTTGTTTTTAAATCTCCAGACGTCATTTAGTTAATGTATGTTGATTTTTTTTTTCAGTACGGCTGATGCTCCAACCAGTCTGAAAAGTCACAGTAGACTCACAAATACAGGTAGTAACTGTAGTTACAAAAAAATTTGAACTGTCGAGATCTTAAATGGGAATCGAAAATTTAATGCAACTGTTTCTTATTAAAGCCAGCATTGATTTTTATGTAAATTTTTGAGCAGCTGATTTTTATGCTTAATTTTGGAAGGCAAAAAAATTGGCGTCAGTATGTAGGTCAGGTTAAAAAAAAAGATTGTAATACCATTAAATGCTGGTGATTGTTTCACACAAACACAAATAAATTATAATTTAAGAATATTGTAAAGTTGGTTTGTTGTTAGGATTGGATTATACAAAATGAAATAATGCTTAAATGCATTACAATTTTGCTTATTTTCATTTAGATATAGAAGGTGCTTATAACCCTGAAGATAGTGTGTCATCATCACGTGTAAAATGTGAACCTAATGATGACAAAGATTCCGTGGAGGAAGTGGGGGGCTCAGCTGGACAAATTATTACAGCATTAAGGTGTAGACTGAAGGAGAAAAACGAACAACAAACCAGTCCAAAATGTCTTATCTGTATGGTAAGTATATATGGTACAAATGCATGAATTCATGAACAAGAGTTCTGGCCCTTTGTTGTATCAGCAAGGTAAACTTGCTAAAGGGTGTGAAATTGTGAAAACAAATTTACTCGCATTTCTTCCTGTTGCATGAATTATGACAGTTTTGGCCCTACATTATATCAACAAGCCAAACATGCTCAAAGGGAGAGCAACTGTGTTAACTCTCTTTTCATGATATGTCTGTACTCACATTTCTATAAACAATATCTCTGATTCCCTTGAATTGCAACCAAAGTCCGCAGGAAAGATATAATCTTTGGATTATCTTTATCAAATTCATGAAATATTATTACCATATTACTCCTTGCTTATATCTTATTGGCATGATAGATGAAAAATTGTGTAGAAAAACTATCCCTGATAAATCCAGGTGGTCAGATATTGATATTTGAAATGGTGCTTTGGTGACTTAATACCATATAAGTTCAAAATACTTTTTCAACATGGTTGATGTAGGATGTATTACTTTTCATCTCAACTCTCTCATACTGTTAAAGGTGGGGCGTCTGTGACCAAGTAGTTATGGCCGTTGACTTCAAACCACTTGTCTCTCACCGCTGTAGTCGTGCCAGGTTCTTCAGAATTTTCATGTGAGGAAGCTATACAGCTAGCTTATGGAACGTCGGTGGTTCTACTCAGGTGCCTGTTTGTGCCTTAAATAATGTACAGAGGGGCACCAGTAAAGCTGGAAAGTGTCAACTGCTGACAGCCTTACGTGCAACTGACTTCTTTAAGAGAATATAGAACTTGTTTGACTTTTCTCAATTTTTAGCTCGACTATTTGATAAAAATAAGTACAGGTATCCTAGTCACCCGAGCATTGGCTTTACCACTTACGTTAAAGTTTTTGTAACACCTAAAATATTTTCAAAATCCATTGATATATGGCATTGAAACTTTGCACACTTGTTCACCATCATGCCCCCAACCTGTAGACACGAGGAGGTAACTCTATCAAGCATTTTAACAGAATTATGCCCCTTTTTCTTTTAGAATTTGCATTAAAGTTTGCGTACCACCTCAAATATTTTCATTGACATATGTCTTTGAAACTTTGGAAACTCGTTCACCATGATGACCCAAACCTTTAGACAGGAGGAGGTAACTCTATCACGCATTTTGACATTATTATGCCACTTTTTACGACTTAGAATATATGTTAAAGTTTGCATACCACCTCAAATATTTTCAATGTCCATTGACATATGGTTTTGAAACTTTGCACACTTGTTCACCATCATGAATCCAATCTGTAGACAGGAGAAGGTAACTCTATCAAGCATTTTGACAAAATTATGCCTCTTTTTTTGACTTAGAATTTATATTAAAGTTTGTGTACCACCTCAAATATTTTTAATGTCCATTGACATGTGGCTTTGAAACTTCACACACTTGTTCACCATCATGAATCCAATCTGTAGACTTGAGGAGGTAACTCTATCAAGCATTTTGACAGAATTATTCCCCTTTTTTGACTTTGAATTTACATTAAAGTTTGTTTACCACTTCAGATAAATTTTCATATTTCATTGACATCTTGATTTGAAACAAGTTTAAATTTTATACACTTCTTTGAGAGCACTCTCTCCAAGGCCTATAACTGTAACATGGATTTGAAAAAAGAAAAATTGGCACTTTTGTTAAATCAGATAATTTTATATTATCAAGGATCTTTTACTATCAAGCACTAATTATAGGTGAGTATGCTATCCTACTGACGGAATGGCCAAGCAACCATAGAGAGTTTGGTCTGCTTTTATGAAGGCTTACCTGACCAGGCTGTACTTCTGGCATTGGCAAATCAATGTTACTGCTATCTTTCATAGGGTTAAAAGTCTGATGCAATGTTTATGTGCTGTATGCTGCAGTTTGCATATTACAGTCACACCTGTATTAAAAGAGCACCTCTGAATAAAGATAACCCTGCAATTAAAGGCCACTTTGATAATCATTCATTGATGAAAATGGAATAAAGTAACCTCAAAAGAAAGACCACTTGTCTGTAAAAACCTGTACTTGTCTCTCCCTTGGTCGACCTTTTTTCACAGGTTTAACTGTACATTTAATGTTAACATGATGATGTTTGTATTGTTTAAGGAGCCGTACAGCAAACCAGTGGCATCCACTCAGTGTTGGCATGTACATTGTGAAGAATGCTGGCTTAGAACAATGGTTAGTATTTGCTATGTATATTAGATAACTTCTTATTGCAGTAAGATAAAAACAGAAGGTTAGCATTTCTATTACCTACATTGTATAATTATGTCTAGTGAAATTTTTGGGAGACATATTGTTTTTGCCTTCCCTATCTGTCCATCCGCATTAAGCTTGTACAGCATTCACTAGTCAAACTACTGGTTGAATTTCAACCAAACTTCACAGGAGTGATCAGTACCATGCCTTGTTGTGCAAATCGCCGGCATGTTCTGCTGTGCTGCACAAAATAACCGTCAGAGCTATAGATAGAAAATCTTGTTTGGCTTTCACAGGTCAAGCTACTGGTGTCATTCAATGAAACTTCACATGAGTGACCTAACATAGTTTTTGGAGACATATGTTATTGTGACAAAAACCCTTCTAGTTTACAAATAATATTCTCAAATTGTAAAAACTATTGGTAATCAAAGTTATGCTGCTTATTTAAAGGTTTTGTTAACTGTTAATTATGTCCTGTGGATAATGATAAGTTGTTTGATTATATTCTGTAGCTGTGTCACATTTATCAGTTTAAATGGGGTAAGGGCCGTTTTTAGCTAAAAACAGGTTCGAAAATTCAGTAACTTGTGACCCAGGTTAGTATTCGATAAAGAGGAGAAAAAGTTTTAAATTGATTCTTAACATTACCTTAGTTTTTCATAACAAGATATGACAATTTGTTTGTATTTTAGTTGCACTTAATGTATTTTTTTCCGATATGATCGAGTACGGTACGAACATAACCGAAAATAGTCACTCCATATTCAATCATTTCGAATACAAGAAAATGCGAACAAAATGTCTTATCATAAAGAAATAAAGTTAATGTTGACTATCTAAGGATTTTATAGCTACAGTCGGTTAAACATTTAACATGGTTATCTGGTCTCCGTTTAAATGGTTAGCATGCTTTCGTACCTTGACGCCCCTAATATCCTCTAAGTTTGGTTATGTTGAATGAAATTGATAATAATACAAGTAGTATAAATGTAAGTGTTTTATTGTTTATTACAGGGAGCCAAGAAGTTGTGTCCACAGTGTAACATGATAACTTCTCCAGCAGATCTACGCAGAATCTATTTATGAAAACATTATGATAATTTTTAAATTTGTGTTGTTATCAAATCTGGTTTGTCTTAACCAGTAACTGCTCTCAGGGTTGTCATTAAGAGGCCAAAATGACTGTCTCAAATGCATTTTGGGCCACCTCCAACCTAAGAAAACACTCTTTATTATGTGTGATAAAAACAAACTAGAGGTAGCGGAGGACAAAGAGAAACCACACATCACCACCTAATAGGTTGAAATTATTTATCAAAGTCTACTAGTTTCGATCAAACATGATCTTCATCAGGACAAATAATAGATAAAATATACCATGAAAGCGCTAAAAAAGAGTTTTCAAAATGTTACGTCTGTTACTATAAATAGTAACATGTGATACTATTAATAACTTAAATTTGGAATGTTGCCAGAAGTTTTTAAGTCTTAAAAATAAAAATAAAATCTATAAATAGAACATACAGTTAGTTGTGATAAAATCAAAAATAACTGCCTCAGATTCAAAATAAACCTTCATGAAAATATCTTAATGACAACCCTGCGCTCTTCAAGACTTGTTGAATGGTTTATGAAGTATCGTCTTACAGAGTAAAGATGTTTTAGGATTTTGCAAAGGTGTAAGAATGCCTTGTGGTAATATAACAAGACATTATCTGTTAAAATTCTCCTTATAAGGTACATGTACATGTAAGTTTTGAAGGCTTTTTTAAATAATAAGACGTTTGACTTTTTTCTAAGTAAAATATTTGACTTAAGTCAGAAAAAGAATGTTCCTTGTTAGAATTCTTGTCTTAGAGGGACTTTACTGAGGTTTTTTGAAGTGAAGGGACCAAACATATTTTTTCAAGATTTCTGTATAACTAGATGTATGTCTAGACCAGAATTAATCAACTTTGTTGTGCAAAATGGCCCAAAAAATGAAAACCGTTACAACGCTTTTCACTCAATTAGGCCAAAAATCGCATTTAAATTGATTATCAATTTAATACTATGTATGTTTATATATCTATTGCTTGGTTTCAAATCTAAATGTACCAGTTGATTTAAGAAAGAATTTCAAAATGTATTATTTTAGGATATTGGACCTCAGTGGAGTTCCTTTTACTGTGACTGAAACAAGACATTGAATGTTTTATATTTCTAAAGGTGTAATACAAAGAATGTATTTTTGGCATATATATGGCCAGATTCTTGTTGATTAACTTTTTCTCAATTATATCGCATTATTTTTAAAGACAATAAAATGTTTTTAATTCTGGATACTAAGTTGTTTCAATACATTAGAATTTCACTTTTCTATAGATTTTATAGTGCTTGATAATTTATCTTATAACACTTTCCACACTAAATTTCTGAAATAGACTTGTCCAGCCTGCTAACTGGGCCAACTCATTCATCATTTTTAGGGAAATTTTTTAAAATTTATTTGACTAAATAAAGAAAACAGTGCAGACCATGATCAGATGACATGAATGTGTTAAACTTTGTCTGCACTTGTCTTAATGGTTGCATATGTTGTTGCCTTCAGGCTAATGTTTTAAGTTATTTGGACTTGTCAAATAGAATTGATCTGTGTATTATATGTAATATTAGAGATTGTTTTTGTATTTGTTTTCTTTTTTTGTTTGTTATAATGTATACAAATTAGTACATATATTAAATGAATGAAATTCATGAACTAGTTTAGTTTTCATTACATTTTTGTGTCGCCTCTACGGAGTAGTGGCGACATATAGGGATCACTTCTCCGTCGTCTGTCTGTCCGTCTGTCTGTCCGTCCGTCACAAAACTTGTCCGGACTACTGCTCATAAACTACTGGTGCAATTTCATCCAAACTTTACAGGAATGATCAGTACCAAGTCTAGTTGTGCATATTGTCAGCATTTTCCGGTTCAGTGATTTTTGTCAGAGTTATGGCCCTTTAATAATTTTTAATTTTAAAGTTTGTCCGGACTACTTCTCTTATACCACTAATGCAATGTCAATGAAACTTTACAGGATTGATCTGTAGCTCAAGTCCTTGCGCATATTGCACGGGTTTTCCGGTTGAATGATTTTTGGCCGAGTTATGGCCCTTTGACAAAAAGGTGTTTTTTAGCTCACCTGTCACAAAGTGACAGGGTGAGCTTTTGTGATCGCTTTTCGTCCGGCGTCCGTCCGTAAACTTTTACTTTAAATGACATCTCCTCATAAACCACTAAGCCAATTTCATCCAAACTTCACAGGAATGTTCCTTTGGTGGTCACCTTTAAAAATTGTTCAAAGAATTTAATTCCATGCAGAACTCTGGTTGCCATGGCAACCGAAAGAAAAAACTTTAAATATCTTCTTTTAAAAAACCATAAGAGCTAGAGCTTAGATATTTGGCATGAAACATCTTCTAGTAAGTGTCTACCAAGTTTGTTCAAATAAAAGCCCTGTGGTCAAAATTGGCCCCGGCCCGGGGGGTCATTGATTTTCCCTATATGCATATAGTAAAAACTTAAAAAATCTTCTTTTAAAGAACCCAAAGAGCTAGAGCTAAGATATTTAGCATGAAACATGTTCTAATGGGTGTCTACCAAGTTTGTTCAAATAAAAGCCCTGGGGTCAAAATTGGCCCCGCCCCGGGGGGTCATTGATTTTCCCTATATGCATATAGTAAAAACTTAAAAAATCTTCTTTTAAAGAACTCAAAGAGCTATGGCTAAGATATTGAGCATCAAACATGTTCTAATAGGTGTCTACCAAGTTTGTTCAAATAAAAGCCCTGGGGTCAAAATTGGCCCCGCCCAGGGGGGTCATTGATTTTCCCTATATGCATATAGTAAAAACTTAAAAAATCTTCTTTTAAAGAACCCAAAGAGCTAGAGCTAAGATATTAAGCATGAAACATGTTCTAATGGATGTCTACTAAGTTTGCTCAAATAAAAGCCCTGGGGTCAAAATTGGCCCCGCCCCGGGGATCATTGATTTTCCTTATATGTGTATAGCAAAAACTTAAAAAATCTTCTTTTAAAGAACCCAAAGAGCTAGAGTTTAGATACTAAGCATGAAACATCTTCTAGTGAGTTTCTACAAAGTTTGTTCAAATAAAAGCCCTGGGGTCAAAATTGGCCCCGCCCCAGGGGTCATTCATTTTCCTTTTATGTGTATAACAAAAACTTAAAAAATCTTCTTTGGAAAAACTCAAATAGCTAGAGTTTAGATATTAAGCACGAAGCATCTTCTATTGAGTGTCTACAAAGTTTGTTCTAATAAAAGCCCTGGGGTTAAAATTGGCCCCGCCCCGGGGGACATTGATTTTCCTTATATGTGTATAGCAAAAACTTAAAAATCTTCTTTGAAAAAACCCGAATAGCTAGAGTTTAGATATTAAGCATGAAACATTTTCTGGTAAGTGTCTACAAAGATTGTTCAAATAAAAGCCCTTGGGTCAAAACTGGCCCTGCCCCAGGTGTGTCATTGTTTTTAACTATATGTGTAAAGAAAAAACTTGACCAGCTAGATCTTAGATGTTTAGCATGAAACATTTTCTAATGGGTGTCTACCAACTTTGTTCAAATAAAAGCCCTGGGGTTTAAACTGGCCCCGCTCCGGGGGCCTATATACAGGTGAGCGACTTCAGGGCCATCATGGCCCTCTTGTTTCTGTCGTTGCCAGATACACAAAAGCTTTACAGGAATGATCAGTACCAAGTCTAGTTGTGCATATTGTCAGCATTTTCCGGTTCAATGATTTTTGTCAGAGTTATGGCCCTTTAATAATTCTTATTTTTAAAGTTTGTCCGGACTACTTCTCTTATACCACTAATGCAATTTCAATGAAACTTTACAGGATTGATCTGTAGCTCAGGTCCTTGCGCATATTGCACGGGTTTTCCGGTTGAATGATTTTTGGCCTAGTTATGGCCCTTTGATAAAAAGGTCTTTTTTTCTGTGTGTTGCCAGATACGCAAAAGCTTGTCCGGACTACTCCTCATAAACTACTGGTGCAATTTTATCCAAACTTTACAGGAATGATCAGTACCAAGTCTAGTTGTGCACTGTCTGTCTGTCTGTCTGTCTGTCACAAATTTGTCCCAACATGAAATTGGCCATCATGAGGCGACACATGTGATTACTGATCGCTCTTGTATTTTCATAGAAAATACTTTGTACACATGCATGAGGCATGAAAGAAATTTTGAGTAAACAAACAATTATTTTCTTTTACATATTTGCTCAAACAGCTTTTATTTATTGCCTGACATTTTATAATTGGAAGGAACAAACTTTGGACAGTCACAAGGTCATGGTCCCCTGTGCAAACAACAGATTTTAACACAGCCTTTTTTCTACCAATGGTTTTCATATTATTTTGTTGGATCATTTATTATATGCCCGAAAGGGCATATCATATTATACCCCCTGGCGTCCGTCTGTCCGTCGGCACTCACAGGACAGTAATTATGTGGCTAGAGGGACAATAGGTAACTGTTCTTTCTCTTTGAGTCATTCATTCCGTAATGCTTTTATGTGGCTATTTTCTTTTGTGTGTCTAAAAAGAACAATAGAGTAGCCACATTATTACTCTCCTGTAAGAATGTCTGTTAGCAATTTGGTTTCCGGAGCATAACTTAAGTTCCATTTGGCCCACAATATTCAAAATTATAGGATGATTGTCTATATTGGGTAGAAGGTCACTGTCACTATTACCTTAAAACTGAAAACAGTTACGGAGCATAACTAAAGTTCCATATGACCCACAATATTCAAACTTCATAGGATGATTGTCCATATTGGCTAGAAGACCCCTATTGATTTTGGGGTCACAAGATCAAAGGTCAAGGTCACTATTACCTTAATAATGAAAACAGTTTCAAGAGCATAACTTAAGTTCCATTTGGCCCACAATATTCAAACTTCATAGGATGATTGTTCATATTGGGAAGAAGACCCCTATTGATTTTTGGGAAAAAGGTCAAGGTAACTATTACATTAAAACTGAAAACAGTTTCTGGAGCATAACTTAAGGTCCATATGACCCAAAATATTCAAACTTCATAGGATGATTGTCCATATTGGGTAGAAGACCCATATTGATTTTGGGGTCACTAGGTCAAAGGTCTAGGTCATTATTACCTTAAAACTGAAAACAGAGCATAACTAAAGTTCCATTTGGCCCACAATATTCAACTTCTTGGGATGATTGTCCATATTGGGTAGAAGACCCCTATTGATTTTGGGGTCATAAGGTCAAAGTCACTATTAACGTTTAAAACAGTTTCAGCTCAATAACTTAAGTATTAATCAACCTACAGCTGTAACATTTTATAGGATGAACAGCTAATTCCCATGTCTTACAAATGCTTCATCCTTACTAAAAAAACACTTTCGGGCATATAATGCTCCGCCTAGTGGTGCTCTTGTTTCTGCATTGTTGTATTATGGGTCTACTTATTAATATGTACACAGAGCATGCACTTGTAATATATAACACAGACACGTGTTGCTAGTTCTATGGTGTTGTTAATGACCACTGAAATGTTCGGCGGGAAGATAATGGACATACGCATTACAGTATAAGATACAGTATTAAGATTAAACATATGTATACAATACACAACATGTATCAATGTACACAAAGAAGCAATTAAAAAAAAGTCGAATATGATATACATTCCTGCCATTTCTTAGTATAAGAAAGATATTGCTTGTTGAACATGTATTTGTTCAGCGCTCAGTACTTGATAAAGCTTCTTTCAGTTCTGGGAAAATAGTAACAAGTTTATTTCTGTATACATGATAGGTGTATGCTTTGTCTTGGTAGATCTCTTGTATTAGCGTGTTTAACTCGGTCATTTTGTCAACCATGTCAGTCATTTTGTCAACCATCTCAGTTCTCTGATCTGAAGTATTCTGCTGTAGTAGATAAACAGTCTCCGTAACTTCTTGGCACCAGAAGGAATTAATTGTGAACGCTGGTATACTGATTAGGTTGCTTGATTTGAACATGGATATGATGGAGACGAAACATTCATATAGAGAAAGTTGCAGCCCGTCGTATATCTTAGCTTGTTCAAATATCAGAAGTTTCCAAGCATAACTTGATAAAGATTCATTGCGCTCTGGAATTGAAACAACTCCACTGATAGATAAACTTACGGTTCCTGATTCCCCTATGTTTACGTAGTTAGAACAGGTATGGTCAATGGTTCCAAAACATTTCATCAATGTGTAACAGATGTACCAGTTATGGTATGCCGAGATCTCGCTTTTCCACTGTTTCATTATACTATTTTCGTAATCAGCAAATGATATTGTAAAATTTGAAAGAGCGAAATCTTTCATCATTTCATTATCTTCCCCATCAAAGGCAACTACCACTGTTGAGTGAATTGATCTACTCTTCATTGGTATAAGATAATACTTTGTTGGTAATTCATGCTCGCAATCGTTTTCATCGTTTTGGTCAAACTTTGGCACCTGTCTGCAGAGTTCCTCATCTTGTAGTACAACTACAGGAACTAAGTCAATGGAAACAAAATGCTCGTGACCTGAAGGTGAAATCCACACAAGATGGTTGTGTAGATGAAATGCTGGTCCTTGAAATCCGCTGCTGCAATGGTCATCACTTGGATCAAGCATTTGTAAACGGTAATTACCTCTTTTGACCGGTTCTGTTTTACTTAGGGCAGCAACTGCTTTTGTGAACTTCATACAAAAATGTTGTAAGAATGATGTAGATTGCACCTCAGCTTGATTTTGAAACAATCGGCGAAATCTCACGTCGCATGGCTTTACAACAAGTCTTGGACATTTGCTGGTCGGAAAATAAAGTGTGGTCGGGTTGGTAGATGGCTTTGCTTCAAAGCCCGGATATGGAATTTCGAAAATGAAATCGAATTCATCCGGTTTGCATATGCTTGTACCATCTTCCATACTTCCTACAGGTTTTAAACACTTCTTCAAAATTTCATTGTTGTAATCATCAGTGAATTCAAAAGCTTCGATGATGAAACGTTCCATCATTTCTCTTGTAGCACTTTTCAAATCAGATATCTCTGACGCCCACCTTTCTTCTACCAATACATCCTTAAAAAGTTTGATAAGAAAATCTTCTACATTTTCTTCAAATCTGTTGGTACTCTCTCCTGAAAGAATAGAATAGCATACGATAGACCTCGATTCGTCGACTTTTGTCCTTTTTTCATAATTATAACATCACCATTATTATAATTCTTTTGATCATCACGATAAGGAAACAACATTGTAATGAGATCAAATTGAAAACTTAAAACGATATAGGAAAAGGATATTTTATACATCTATTGATCTTTATTTTTGATTTTTATTCAAGTACAATTATGGTTTAACTAAACGAATTTCATTTTTCTTTCCTTGTTTTACTTTCGTTTTTTCTATTTCAGTAAAAATGAAAGTAGCTATCAAATTGTTTTAAAAAGAAGAAAAAACCTTGATGGTCACAAACGAATTTAATTCGTATTAAAGATACAATGTATTGAGACCATTTTAAAAAGCGATTAAGCAGTAAATAATTGAATTACAACAAATTGTGCATTCTTTTTAAGAAAACGAGAGGAAACGACATGTACGTACATATAACAACTTATATTTTTCTGAAAATAAATGGAAGACCCCCCTCGAACACACGGACGCGTACATGCACACAATCATACACGCTTAAATAACTTTTGATTAAAAAATGTCACTACCAACCTCGCTTTGTACGTTCGTAGATTATAGTAGAAAAATTCATATTTCCTTTAATGTATGTGAATATATGTCTAGCTTTCTTTGTGTATTGTTTTAAAAGATTCGGAAATTACTATTAATCTATAAATAAATATTTTCACATCGTTTATCTAAACTTCCTGATTGGAGAGGTCATAAGTGTGGGGTCATGCACAGCATCAAGTCTGGAAAACACCGCCCAATTTTTTATAATTAGTAATTATGATTCAGATTACATGTACTAATTCATAGAACTCGTTTAAAAGTACTAACTCAGAATTCAAGAGCTATATAAATACTCCTGTACTAAGACAATATTCTAGATAGAGGTTTTCAGATTAAAAGACAACATCGTATTTTAGTTAAGAGTACCAAAGGGCGTAGGAAGACTTCTCATTTCCCGTCGGTAAATTAATGTCTTTGAGAAGGCACGTGCCATTGACAGAAGATTTGAAGAACTCTAGATGGCGAAAAATAAGTCCTTTTCTTTTACGGGCTCATTCTTTAATGTGAAATAAGAAGAAAAAAACGAGTTGTTATTATTTTGGTCCTAGTATTTATATACGATGCGGAATCGTCTCGGACTGATTTGGAATAAGTCCCCGTTCCTGAACTGATTTGGATTAAATTAAGATAAAATGGAATTTTTCGCTTGACAAGGTAAGAAAATATATAAAATAAACACATTAACATCTTTTCGTCTTTGAATATTCTACTTGCACGGAACATTGCAATGTGTAAGGAATTCATATGCAACATTATAAGGTTTGCATCAGTTGGAAACGCCCGTTGCCTTGCGTTCCCTTAATATGAATCAAGCTTAAAATCCATTTTATCTTAATCCATTTGTAATCAATCCGGTGCAATAAATCCTAATCAGTTCAGGAACGGGGAAATGTTCCAAATCAGCCCGAAACGATTACACACCGTGGTATTAATTTCTATAGTAATTTCCGAAAAAATCGTTTGGAACAAAAAAACACCGGTTGTAAACACGCAAATCAGAAAATGTGTTGGAAAGGGCCACCGTTTGCACCAGAAACGAGTATGCGACATTGGCACGCCCGTTTAACTCACAACGAGTGAAAAATGTCCATCGGTTAAAATGTTTGTGAGCAACTTCCGTTCCTCGTTGTGAGCATCCATCTTTGACGAGTGACACGATAAACAAGGTGTGTTTTTCATAATTTTTGATGATTACTATGGAAGCCCTGGAGGGACATTTTAAATTGATATTTAAAACTTAAAACTTATTATTTAAAATTTAATTCTTAATATTTAAAATTTAATTCTTAATATTTAAAATTAAATTTTTGATATTTAATAATTAATTCTCATCATTAAAAATGGACGCGGGAAACCATTCCGTTGACAGATTGACGCCATAAGTAGCGGCAGCGAGAATACGAGTAGCGAAGGAAGTAAAGTAAGTTGGACTTTTATATACAAGAAAAACTGTTTTAAATCACACTAGGACACGCACATGCACTTAATTTCATGGTGAGGACTGGCTTGGGCGGGTTTATTTATTTATTTATTGCAAAAGACAATCCGTCCCAGATTGAAGGGTTAAAGGTCAGAATTGGGCTGAGGGGAATATAAAATAACATTTGTTCACCGCCATGACAAGGTGTGTCGCACGTTAGACACATGCTCAAAGGTCAAGGTCACATTTAGCGGTCTTTTTATCTCATCTGGAGTGTTGTCCTACTCGCCCGGCGTCGGCGTCCAGATTTCAGATTAAAGTTTTGGTGCAGTTAAATATTTTTCACTATAACTTTTTTCAGTTCTTAAGATATCTGCTTCAAACTTCAAATATATGTTTCTTATCATCAACCACATCTTATATGTCAAGGTTTATAACTCTAGCACCAATATTTTCCCCTTGAACTAAGAATTTTTCTTAAAAAATATTATTTTTTACCGTTACTTCTTTTTTTTCTTAAGGATCAACTTCAAACTTCAAAAAACATGTTCCTTATAATTAACCACATGTTATGTGACAAGGTTCATAACTCTCGCACCAATATTGCAAGAATTATCTCCCAATAAACTTAGATTTTTTTACTGAAAAATGTTATTTTTTACTATAACTTCTTTAGTTTTAAAGGTATCCACAACTTATTTCTTATCATCAATGAAATCTTATGTGACAAGGTTAATAACTCTTGAAGCAATATTTCAGATTTATCTCTCTTTGAACTTAGGATTTTCTTTAAGAAAAATTTTAACTTCTTTATTTTCTAAGGTATCTACTTCAAACTACAAATGTATATTTCTTATCATTACACACATGATGTGTGACAAGGTTCATAACTCTAGCATGACTATTTCCAGAATTATTCCCCCTTGAACTTGGAATTTATGTTAACAAATGTTATTTTTTACTATAACTTAATACATAATTATACAAAATTTATTTTTCTTACATAGTTTTTTATTCTTTACTGCGTCCACTATTTTATTAGTCGAGCTTTGCTGTCTCCTGTGACAGCTCTTGTTTATACCTACATTGACTAGTCCATTTTCTGCTATAAAATAAACATTACAATCAAGCAGGCTGGACATGCTGCCCTTGGGGATTTAGGTACTGTAAATCTTAAATGAAAAGCCTTGATTTCTTGTTTTTAAGACAAGTGTTTTAGGGCTACCATCATCCTATTGGTTTGATCATTAATTTGCATTGGAAAGTTTTATTACAAGACTTATAGGTTGTATAGTGTGCTTTTAAATGCCTGCAGTTTGCAAAAACCTTGCCACCGGTTTGGTAAACAAAACTTTAGATGTAGATATAAAGGGAAATTCCGTACATCTAGCAGATTATATTCTCGAAACATAAAGTTTGTGCTCAATGAAAGTAAAATGATAAATAAATACAATGTCAAAGAAGAATCTATGCTGAACGAAACCTCATTTTACCACAATTTATCAATTTAGAGGCGTTCTGAAATAAATTGCTTCAACCCATTAATTGTACATCAACTCTACATAAATTATTTTTACAGTACTGCAAACATATTTTATCAGCTGATTTTATCGATAATGATTGGGAATATATAGCTTAAACTTTAAATTTAAGTTATAATATTTTCAAAGATTCTATTATATATGTTTTGGAGTTTGTTTAGTTTGACATCATTTGTAGAGTATGTCCCTCTAGGCCAAATTTGTATGAAATTGGTTGTTAATAAAAGCTCTAATATATTTTAGGCAACTGCTGTGAAGAAAAGCAGAGGACAAAGCAGTGCATATACAATGGAAATGGGATGGCAGAACTACCGAGATGGAAAGTACAGAGTTGATACTGAAGCAAAAGGTGGATAAGCCCGCGTGATGTATTACACATTTGGGGATAGTCTGGCAGTAGAAATAATAAGATATCAAGCGCTAAGTAACTATTTCCCGGACGGAGAAAGTAAACATGGACAGTGTGGAGGACTACGACTTGTCATTGGCTTAAGCATCAGGGCAAGTGATTGACAGTTATACTGTTGTAGACCAAAATCTATGCAGTTTCACAGAGTATTTAAGAGCTAACAGTTTGTATGCGTCACAGTGCTGTATATACCTGAGAAAAAAAGGAGAACTAAATGGAGTCCCTATAGAAAAGGGCGACAGAACTATTATCATAAAGTACAGCAAAATTAAGCACTCATTATATTCTGAAGAACAATCTGAAGTATTTGCCAATCAATATTGCGGTGCTTTAATGCGTCTGGGTGTCCAGAGAAAGATAATTCATGAAAGTGATTTGTTTGAAGATTGGTATGTGGTTTCTAGAACAGAAGTACAGAACAAAGTCTTCCTAGAAAGAGATGGAAACGTTTATAATTGTTCAGAAGCTTCATGGCAGCAACATTTTGTATTGAATGGGCCATATCAAATATTTAGTTTTTAAGTTCATGCTAGTAATTGTTTGGTTCTTGGTAAAAATAATAATTACATTCATTTAAAAATGGTTGATAAATGGAAATTTATTTTGTAGTGGTTTCAATCGTTGTTCTTAAACACCTTTATCTATGTAAAAGGTTTGGGTTTTTGTACCTGCCAAATGCTCAAAGCACATTTGTGGTATATGTTTATTTTTTGTTCTATTTAGTTGCAAAATAATCATTTTGTTGAACCTTCAGTCCTCACCCAAACGGCAAACCTTGCTATGTTTTTAACTTTTGAATGAATACCCTTTTATTTTTATGTTGTATGCTGTAGGTAGTTACCCCAACTTGTTATCAATTGGAAATTGGACCTGAAGCGATTATTCATTGATGAGTGTAGATACCTAGCTTTGATTTTGTACTTTGATAAGTCAATGTAATAAAAGAGTAAAAGTTTTCACACTGACTTTGCTGCCTTATTTTTAAGTGGACTGTGATTATACTTTTTAACAAACAAACAACTATAACCTATCTATACGCCATCAGTAAGGGAAACAAATATTATCATCCATACTTTTCTTGCTGTTATTTGTCTCAAAGTAGCAGTGCATAACTGAATGGTTTACCTGCTGACTGCACTGTAAAATCAGTGAAAATGCTTAATGCTCAGGGAAAACATAAGGAACATTTTCCATTTGATGGAAACAGTTATTTTGCGTTACTTTGGTAACAGTAGCATAAGGGATGATACCAAAGATGTCAAAGTACTGTACTACTATTTCTATCACGGAACCTGTGACCAGATATTAATTTCTTGTAACCAACTGTTTTTAAAAAATGTCGAAAATGATGGGGTTTCTCGTCATTGTTAATTTCAGCCATTTTAGCTCACAAGAGTTAGATTTTTTTACAATAAACGCAAAATAAACAAAATATAGATGGTTTAAAGCTTGTCACAGACTTAGTGGATCAAACAGTAGTATACAAACGTCTGTTTGCCAGTTTATTTTAAAACAACATTTTAGATGCATAATTATATTTGCATTGAAAACTGTTCAGAAATTAATATTAAGAATTAAATTTTAAATATTAAGAATTAAATAATAAGTTTTAAGTTTTAAATATTAATTTCAAATGTCCCTCCAGGGCTTCCATACATTTAACTTATTTAACACATGATATTGCACAGTTTACAATAGGGTGGGTTTGGACTTGTTGTTTCTCCACATTATGGTTGTATGTGTGCTTAAGAAAAAGAAACATCCGGTTAACACGGAAATGTGGAAAGTGTGATTTTACAACCCCCCCCCCTCCACAAAAAAGCGAAGGATATGTTCAGCATGTGTGGACAATTTGACCCTTTTAAATTGTTCTGTTAAATAAATGTTAAAGGTGCTCTGTCAATGTGCAACAGCTACACACGAAAGAAAGTATCTTGAATTCAATCCTTGCTTTCACCGGCAACCAATGAAAGTCGTGCAATGTAAGTCGAAATTTCGAGATAAGTAACTCGAAATTTCGAGTTAGTATGTCGAAATTTCGAGTTAATTAGTCGAAATTTCGGGTTAGTAAGTCGAAATTTCGAGTTAGTAACTCGAAATTTCGAGATAAGTTACTCGAAATTTCGAGTGAGTAAGTCGAAATTTCGAGTTATTAAGTCGAAATTTCGAGTAAGTAAGTCGAAATTTTGAGTTAGTAAGTCGAAATTTCGAGTTAGTAAGTCGAAATATCGAGTAAGTATCTCGAAATTTCGAGATAAGTAGATCGAAATTTCGAGATAGTTACTCGAAATTTCGACTTACTAACCCGAAATTTTTCGAGTTAAAAAACAAAGTCAAAATTTCGAGTTAGTAACTAGAATTTGGATAAGTAACTAATTTTACTTATCTCGAAATTTTTCAGTTACTAACTCGGAAATTTTGACTTATGTTTTTTTATTAACTCGAAATTTCAAGTAGTAATGGAATTTCGAGTTAAAAAAAAACATAACACTGGCCAAATGCTCTTTCGTAAAGCGTCTGGAGCCCAATTTAAACAAATTATAATAAATGAAAAACTTACGTAGGAAATAGAAAATCCGAATTAGGAGTTTATAACTCCTACGTATGACTTTATAACTCCTACGTAGGACTTTGTAACTTCTACGTAGATGATAGAAAAGCCTAATAAGAAGTTTATAACTCTAGTAGGATCTTTATAAGTCTTTATAATTCCTACGATAGGAGATGAAAAAATAGACCTAATAAGGATTTACTAAACTCCTACGTAGAAGCTTTTTAAACTACTACGTAGGACTTTATAAATCTACGTAGGACTTTTTTAACTCCTACGTAAGGAAACTTTGTAAGGACCTTTTTAACTACTACGAGAGGACCTTTGTAAGTCCTACGTAAAGAGATAAAAAAAAGCCTAATTAAAGGATTTTATAACCTCCACGTAGGATTTATAACTCCTACGTAGAGGAACACCTTATAAGTCCTACGTAGGAGTAAATAACCCTACGTGGACTTTTAAAACTCTACGTATTTAAACTCCCTAATAAGTTTTTTTTTTTAATCTCCTACGTAGGAGTTATAAAGCTTCTTTACGTAGGAGCTTATAAAGTTTCTACGTAGGGTTTAAATCTAATTAGGTTTTTTAAACTCCTGTAGGAGAAAAAATTTCCCGAGGAGTTTTGTAATCTCGTGGTTTTTTAAAACTCCTAATTGGGTTTTTATATCTCCTACGAGGGTTAAAGTCTGTAGGTATAAATTTACGTAAGGTATAAGTCCTACGTAGGATTTAAAAACCCCACGTAGGATTACAAACTACAGGGTTAAAACCCTATTTTTTTTTTACCCCAGAGGAGGAAAACCCCCCCGAGGATTACAAAGTTACGGGGGGTTTTTTTTTTATAAAAAAAATTTTAAAATTGGAAAAAGGCCCTCGTAGTTCATTTTATTGTCGTTTGCAAATTTTTTTTAAAAAGGCATTGAAATGTATTGAATTCGAATGGGGTAGCCAGCTTCCCTGGAATGTCTAATTAAAACCCCAATTTTTGGTGTATTTAGACTTAAATTAAAAGACGTTAAACTCCTAAATTTGGTTTTTTTTATCTCTACGTAGGAGTTACAAAGTCCTACGTAGGAATTACAAAATCCTGCGTAGGAGTTAAAAAGTCCTACGTAGGAGTTAAAAAGTCCTACGTAGGAGTTAAAAAGTCCTACATAGGACTTATAAAGTCCTACGTAGGAGTTATAAACTCCTAATAAGGCTTTTCTATCTCCTACGTAGGAGTTTTCAATTTTTATAAAACATGTTGAATTGGCACCAGGACGCTTCCGTAATTTTCCTATATTTGTACATATTAGTTATGTAAAATGTGTTCATAAGGGAGGTAAATCTACAGCGCACATACAGACGGTAGACTTTTTAATAGAATGGTTTGTTGAGTTGTCGCCCGTCTCAAATTATGTAAGATTATGTATTTTAGAAAGAATGGCTAATAGAATGGCTAAGACTGTTTGTTCTTTTATTCTAATGCATAGACTAGGAAATTATACAGAAAAAATTGCAGTGTTGTTGTTATATAAAACATCCAAAAAATTGTTGAAGTGATACTGCCAAAAGACAATGCGAATCGTTTCGGTTTTTTTCTTTTTTTATAGATTTACAGTATGTTGCAAACAACAACACAACTGGAAGTCTGTTATTAAAGGAACTTCACTAAGGTACAAAGGTACCCAACTTAAGTTTAAAGGGACGCCGCTGACTATTTCTGACATGAAGGGACCGGAAATAATTTCTGGAGATTGATGTTTTATTTGATGCAGATTTAGACCAATAACTTTTGATCATTCGCTCACTCCGTTTCTTTGCGGAATAATTATTTTATTGTGAAAAAAATGACCTAAAATTTAAAAGCATTGTTTCCACTCAAATCGGGCTAAGAATAGCACAAAAATACGATTTTTCATTTATTTCTTAGTATATTTCTTACTTAAGTTTTGCAGTGCCCAAGTTGATCTATATAAGGAATTCAAATTTAATGTGTTCACGCATTCTGACCTTAATTGAGTTCCCTTACTAACTGATCAACATTTGACTTAATAATATACTTTTGTTTTAATAAATCATCCTCATATGATCGACGAATTGGAACATAACAGTAACACATGCAAATGTTAAATTGATCATCAAGAGAAGTTTACTCTAGGCACAGGGTCTGTATTATCTCGATGAAGATGGAAATGTTATGGTATGTGAGAAGTTAACAGTGAACAGTGAGCTAAGCAAAAAGGCATTTCAATTTATATAGGGAAATCAATGATCTGCTGTTATGCTCAACTGGGTAAGCAATCTAGCAGAGCATTCCAAAATAAAGTGTAAAAAATGGGTTTTTCTTTGGGAAAAGCTCAGCTGGGAAAAACAATCTAGAGGCCCTTACTAAAAATAAATGTAAAAAAACTTGTGGTATGCTAGCTGGCTTTTTGGGAACTAGCGGGGGGGTTTCCCCCCAAAAATAACGGGATAAAATCTCTGCTGGTATGCTCAGTGGTTTGGCAATAAGCAGGGCATTCCTACATAAGTGTTTAAAAAAACTCTGCCGTTATACTCAGCTGGCTAAGCAATTTTTGCGGGGCATTCCAAAATATAGTGTAAAAAAACTGTGCTTTTTATGCCAGCTGGCTAAGCAATCTAGGGCCCGGGGATTTCCCAAAAAAATAAGGGGTAAAAAAGCTCTGCTGTTATGCCCCAGCTTTCTAAAACAATCTAGCGGGGATTTTCCAAAAAATAGGGTAAAAAATGGGTCTGCTGTTATGCTCAGCTTGGGGAAGCAATCTAGCGGGGCATTCAAAAAATTTTAGTGGGCATTGGGGGAAACTGCTGGATGGGTTTAGTTGGGTAGGCAATTCTAGGGAGGACCCTTCCCTAAATATATGTAAAAAGTTAAACTGGGTTTTCTCAAACTGGCTAAACCTTTTCTAGCCGGGGGCATTTTTCCAAAAAATATGTAAAAAAAGCCCCTTTCTGAAAATTTCCACTGGCTTTGGCAATTTTAGAAGGGCATTCCTAAAAAATAGTGTTTAAAAAAGCTCAGCTGGCTAGGCAATCCAGCAGAGCATTTCCCAAAAATATAGGTAAAGATTTCTCTGCTTGGGAAGCTCAGCTGGGTAAGCAATCGAGCAGAGCTTTCCCAAAAAAGGGGTGCGAAAATGCTCTGCTGGTATGCTCAGGTAAGTAAGCAAAACTGCAGGGCATTCCTAAAATTTTAAATTATAGTGTTAAAAAAGCTCAGCTGGCAGGCCCAAACCAGCAAAGCATTTTTGAAAAAAAGTGTAAAAATGTTTGCCCGGGAAAGCTGAGCTGTCTAGGCAAAAATAGCAAAGGGGATTCCCTTTAAAAAAAGTATAAATTTTGTTGGTTTTGCAACTGATTATTTTACCCCTCGTAGACCTTTCTGAAATATTTTTGTGCCCAAACAGATAATGACATTTTTGACTTCACGGAAAAACCCCCAAGTGTCCATTTCTTTTGGTCCCGACTGATTCGGGGCGTCGCAGACTTTTTAGGAATTGTTTGGGGTTAATGAATAATGACATTTTTGAAAATTTTTTGGGCCCTCCAGAGTCCATTTCGGGGTTGGGCTTGAAAGTTTTTGAATTTCTTTGCAGACTTTTAGAAATTTTCGGTGCCAATGGAGATTTTTGGCATTTTTACTTCAAAAAAGGGCCCTTCTGAGTCTATTTTTGTTGGTCTGCGAAATGATTCTGAGTCACTCGGGAGACTTTCAGGTATTTTTTATGTCAATGCAGAAAATGATATTTTTACTTATTTTGGGGCCTTTCCCGAATCCATTTTTTTTTTGGGGCTGCGACTGATTTTGAGGACTCAAAAAGACTTTCAGGGAATTTTTTTATGTCAAGGCAGATAATGGGCATTTTTACTTTTAGGGGCCCTCCAGGGTCCATTTTTTGGTTTTGCGACTTAATCTTGGACAGTTACAGACTTTCAGGAATTGTTTGGCCCAAAAAGATAATTACAATTTAAAATTTACATTTTTGACCATCTAGAGTCTATATTTGTTTTGGGCTGCGACTGAAATTTTTGGCACTTGCAGAAACCCCTTTTAAAAAATTTTTGGGGCTAAAGCAGATAATGACATTTTTGGGGAAAAAAAGCTCTGGCCCTTTTGGGCTTTAAAGGGGGCCTTAAAAGGGAAAAAAAAATCATAATCTGCAATGGCCCCAAACATCCCCGAAAATCTGCGAGTCTCAAGGAAACATTCCCCAGAACCCAAAAAAATTACTAACTGGGGGTTTCCCCCAAAAGTCAGAAAAGTCATTTTCTCCATTGGCAAACAAAATTCCTGAAAGTTTTGCAAGTTTCCCAAAAAATCAGTCGCAGACCAGGGGGAAATGAACTCTTTGGGGGGTCGCCAAAGTCAAAAAGTCATTAAACTTTCCAAAATTTCACGCAAAAGATTTTCCCGAAAGTCTGGCCCAATGTCCAGAATCAGTCGGGAGACCATAAAAAAAGGGGCTCTGGGGGGTTCCCCCAGGGAAATTTTAAAATTTTCCATCATCTTAATTTGGGACCAAAATTTCCTGAAAGTCTGCGAGTTTTTCCCCCCAATACGCTCAGGCCAATGGAAATTGGGTCTTTAAAAGGTTTCCCCAAAGTCAAAAAAAATGATTTTTCCATTGGCACCCAAACCCTTCCTGAAAAAATCTGCGAGTGTCCACAAATCAGGCCCCAAAACGACCAAAAATTTGGGCCCCTTAAGGGGCCCCAGAAGTCTTTTAAAAATCAAAATAGGGATTTTGGGACCAAAAAATTTCCTTTAAAGTCTACGAGTGTCCTTCAAAAGTCAAAAAATCGGGAAGGGGCAAAAAGAAATTTGTCTCTTAAAGGTCCTTAGAAGTCAAAAAATATCCCCCTTATTTCTAATGGCCCCCGAAAATTCCCCGAAAGTTGCGAGGCCTCAGAATTCCCAGAAGTTTGAAAAAGGGCCCAAAACAACTTTGGGCAACAAATAAATTTCCCGGAACTCAGAATCAGTCTGCCAACTGAGCATTCCACCAGAGCATTTTTTAAAATTTTATTTGGAAAAGCCCTGCTAGATTGCCTAGCCGCTTTTTGCATTCCAAACCCGAGCATTTTTAAACCCCATATTCAGTAATGCCCCCGCTAGATTTCCTAAGGGCCCGCTGAGCATTCCCCCCAGAGCATTTTTTTACTAATTTTTGGAATGCTCTGCTATAGTGCCTAAGGGCCCGCTGACCATTCCAAGGGGAGGGATTTTTTCCCCTATAAACTAGTAATGCTCGTAGATTGGGCCTTTTGCCCCGCTTTAGGGATTTCCACCAGAGCATTTTTTCACTATATAAAAGGGAAAGCTCTGCCTATATGCCCAGCCAGCTGAGCATTTTCCCGCAGAGCATTTTTTACCTACATTTTTGGGAAAGTCCCGCTTGAAATTTCCTAAAAAAGCTTAGCATTCCAAACAGAAACATTTTTTAACTAAAAATTTTGTAAGCCCTTTCTAGATTGGCCAAACCGGGTTAGCAAATTTCCCGAATATTTTTTTGTACACTATATTTAGTAATGTCCCGTAGATTTCCTAGCCAGCTTAGCATTTTTTGCAGAGCTTTTTTCACTATATTTAAATTTTAGCCCTGTTAGATTTGGCCCAGCCAAACTTAGCATTCCACAAGGCATTTGGGACACTATATTTATTAATGTCCTGCTAGATTGCCAGCCAAACTTAGCATTCCAGCAGAGCTTTTTACACATAGTTAGTAATGCCCTGCTAGATGCCCAGCCTAGCTTATCCCGCCAGCTGAGCATTCCCGAGAAAGGGGGATTTTAAAAAAAACCCCCCCAATTTTAAAATATGGGGGCCTTTGGGGTAAGGGGGGTTGGGGGGGCCCAAAAGGGGGGCCAAAAACCCTTAAACCCCGCCCCTGAGCATTTTCCAAACAGAGCATTTGACACATATTTAGTTTTAAACCCTTTCTAAAATTGGCCCCAGCCAGCTGAAGCCCTTTTCCCAAACCAAAAGCCCTTTTTTTACTAAAGCTATGAATGCTCTGCTAGATTGGGAAGACATGAGTTAAAATTTCAGGCCCGAGCATTTTTTTCAAATATAAATTTGGAATGCCCCGCTAAAATGCCCAAAAAAAGCTGAGGCATTAAGGGAGATCATTTTCCCCTTTCCCCATATAAATTTTAAAAAACCTTTTTTTCTTTAGCTTTTACTGTTCACTGTAAATTCTCAATTTCAATTTTTATATATTCAAAGACGTTGGGAAAAATTTAAATTTTTTAAAAAACCCACTGGGATTTCAAGGGCCCCCAAAATTACAGAAAAATTAAATTTGTAGAAACTAATTAAAATCACTGCCCAAGGGGAGGCATGGGTTATATATTTTTAAAAAAAATACAATGTATTCAAAATTGTTACTTAGTCACACATCGGTCCGCTTTCTTTAAAGAAAAGCTGAGGGGAGAGTAAAAAATTGCCCTTTTCTTTATGATCCAGCCCTTTTCTTCATTCAATAAGTAATGTATTTGTTGATCTATTTTTCATTAGCTGAAAGCAATTGTTCATAACTCGGTCGAATTGTTTCTATGGTTTTCGCGTATCAAACTAATATTAACCCATATGTTACTTTCTTAATATATTAGCGTGGATTAATATGGATTAAGCGTTATACGAAAATTGAATATTTCAAACGGCATAAGAGAAAAATCTTTTCATATCGAAAGATGGAAAAGATGCTCAAAATTCAATCCCCTAAAAAACAGAATCATTATTAATATCGCATAAAACAAACAGACTTATAAATCCTCCTCCTATTATTATGCAAAACACACAAATAAAAGAAGTACGTAATCACACTTAGGTATAACTTTTACTAATGATTTACGTTGGTCAACACATATTGAATACATTAAAAATAAAGCTTGGAAAAGAATAAATGTCATGAAAAAACTAAAATTTCAACTCGACAGGAACTCACAACAAATTATATACCTATCTTTCATTAGACCGTTTATAGAATATGGAGATGTATTATTTGACAATTGCAATCAAAATGATTAAAAAGAGCTCGAGCAAATTCACCAAGAAGCAGCTAGAATAATTACCAAAACAACTAAACTTGTGTCTATTGATAAACTGATGAAAGAAGTTGGGTGGGAATCCTTGGAAAAAAAGGCGTTACAAACATAAATTGATTCTTTTCTTTAAAATGAAAAATAGTCTTACTCCTCAATTCCTCTCTGACCTTGTCCCTTCGTCTGTTGGTAGTGAGCATCGGGTACCCAACTCCGGAACTCAAACGACACACAGAATAATTCACAACAAATACAGATTATTACTATAAAATCATTTTGCCTTCTGTTATCAGAGATTTTAATTCTCTTCCACATCAAACGCAAAATGCTTCAACCTTAGCTTGCTTTTAAGCGCCCTTCTTAATAATAATTTGCCACGGGTGCCTGCCTTATTTTCTTTCTTGGTGATCGCAAACTTCAAATTTTTTTAACAAAAGGGTTACGCAACTCATCTGCAGTTCGCTTTTCTGCCGATCTATTTTTGAAATGAATATAATCGTAATCTCCCGTTCTGCGAATGTGGTGAGAGAGAAAATGCTTATATATCACTACTTACTTGGAAATGCCCTAAATTAATACTCACCTTCGACCAGAACTAATAACGGCTATTTCCCCCAAATTGTAGTCCTTCTATAAATGTCAATTCTTTTTTGGAAACAGTTCTTTTATCTTACGAGTCTAATGTATCTAATCTTCACAGCTGTTCAA